>NW_028255068.1:0-78093 GCF_964263255.1 Lissotriton vulgaris | reverse complement strand
TCAACCACTGGCAATACCATATCAGACAGAGACTTTTAGCCGCAGAATTCTTACCATCGAATAATCCCCAGGCTTCAGACTGGCCTGGGATATTTTGAAGCAGTATCCCTGCACACTAGTAGATGGCCTAGTTAAGCGCCGTGTTGTCAGCATCGTCCGTGCCGGATGTAACGCATTCAGTGCCTATATATGTCCTTCCCCAGGACACTGGCGTCAGTTCCTTTCTTTCCATGCCAGTCTGCACAGGCCCAGAGAGAGCTAACCCTAGTTAATTTTTGACTGACATTTTCACAACTTTTTGTTGAAGCTTTTTTGGGGATTACATCTCATGGTGTAAGGGATGTCCCCAAGGAAGTCGACAGGCTTTAAAACATGTGGTGCCTGTCGTGAGGCAGATGTCTGTGACAGACCCTCATTTAGTTTACCGTGACAGACACTCATTCAGTTTGCCACTGGTGCTTGGACTGGGACCACAACTCCAAGCCTCGAGGACTACTCTGCCATGAGCCACAAGGTGCTGAGGGAATGGTCTTTGAAGCCCCTCACCACCTGCCTGACGTCAGACTGCAATGCTGTTGATCCCGGTCATGAGGAAGGTCCCAGGACCATTCGTGTGCTCCTCCAGAAAATCGGTGTCTCAATCAAAGTCGTGCTGTAAGTCCCACAAGAAAATGAAGTTAAAGAAGTCAAAGTGATCTTCGATTTTTCCGTGCTTGTCCAAGTCATACAACCTGGCACTGTAGTGTTGGCACTCTAGGCCTCGCTCCATAGTAGAGTCGGTACCAGGGTTGACTCCGCACCTCCTGTAGTTTCCAGGAGCTGGAACGACCCCTGCCCAACTTAAGGAAATTTTTGAGACTGCATGCATCTCATATTTGGGTGGTGGGATCTCTCAGGAGTGCATTCGGGAGGGGCTACTACTGGTTTAACACCTATGGGACTGCCCTTAGCACCATTTGGGCCACACGTATCTGGTACTGGATCCACAGCAGCACCGCCTGCAAGACCACAAACTTTCTCAGTGCCTGCTCCAGTGCAGTATCGCAGGCCCAGGGTGTTGTACCAGACTCTGACATGAAGCCGGAATGCCATCGTCTGATACCGACTTCGGTTACCTTCAGTAAGAGGGCTTTCTCTTTCACCAGCCTAGAACTGTGATTGGTGAACACCAGGTGCCTTTTGAACTGATACCAACACACTGTATTGTAGTCTAGTTCCTAGTTTCCCACTAGGCCCTGCGCATTGGAATAACATAAACAGTAGTATCGACGTGGAACTGCGGATATTCCAGGCCTCCACTGACTATGCTAAACTTAATTGGGTTGTGTTACCAACTAGCTCAGAGGTCACTGGAAACTTTCTTCTCTGCATAGGAAGTGATCAGCTTCCTTGGCACAGACAAGAAGGGATTCAGTTTTCCAACAACCGTGCAACATGACAACTTTGCTCCTCAGATCAAGAGTCGATCTCTAGGGTCGTGTGAAACAATAGACATGTATTTTACTCAGTCAGTCTAGTGCAGTTTACTTTCACGAGATGTAGAGAATAAAGAGACGGGCGTTTGTCAATAAAGGGTTAACATTTATTGAACAGTCTTTCTTCTCGTACAAGAGAAATGTATTGCCACAATTGCAATAACTGTTATTATAAAAAGTACGTACAGTAAGATAAGTATTGCGAAATAGAACTGTAAAAGCATTGATATGGTTTCTTAGCCATACAATGGTTAAAAGTAATAAAACATATATACAGTCATATATACATTAGGCTAACATACTCAACTGGTGCTTCTAACTAAGCCTACCCCAGTTTGCCTGACCTAAGCCTAACACGTAAAGGGGAGTAAGTAAGTAGCTTAAGTTAAGTTGGTTTTGCCAAGGGTTGTTTCAAGAATTCTCGTCTAAGGGTTTAGTCAACACCATACCTCTGAATAGAATGATGGAGGATTGGTATCTCCTTCAGGGGTCTCTCTCGATATCCCAGTCACCCGCGAGGGTAAACCGGAAGCGCCGGGACTGGATTTCTCTACACGATAAAGGCAGCGGCTCTCTTCAGCGCGTCGAGGAAGGAGGGGGGACAGCGTCCGCGGGCAGCTGGAATCTGCTGGATGTCTTCGCAGAGGACGGCTGCTCGGCTCCTCAAGCGTACTGCACCATAGGTCGCGCTGTAGCGGCGATAATGGTAATCAGCAGCTTCACCACCACAGGATAGCAGGCTGCAGCGACAGAGTGCTAGATTTACCAACACAGGGTCATGCAGGCAGCTGGCATCAGCAACAGGCAACGAACATTGCTTAAGGCAACGTTGGTAATATTTATACCTGACAGGTGCCGGGTTTGACGCAAGTTTGCTGGACATAAGACGTCAATTAAAGATGTCACTAGGAAGTGACAGTTATCAGTTGCTCATTAGAGTTCCATTACTAATCAAAACATAGCAAGCGGGGATTTCCAGGTTTGCTAAGTTTTTATCTTGTTGAAGAACTCGGAGTGTTATCTAGGAATATCAGATAGTGACTGCTGCTCTGTCATTGCACTAATTGGTCGCAAAGGAAGTAGCAGAGAGTCATGCTGGAATGTGGCTCTGTTCGTGTGAGGCCAGAGATGACTTTTCAGAAAATCGCACTTGAACGGTTATGCCAATATAGGGAATAAATGGGTTTATAGCCGAATAGGGGCATAAGGTCACAGTATCGATCAGGAACCTAGATAAGCACGCAACACCCACTCCACAGGTAATGTCCATCAAAATTACTAAAACTAAGCAATTAGATGCATGTGTAACATTGCCCACCCCAAAATACATAAATGCATTCGAAATAGGCGTACTTGTAATACATGGAATTTAGGTACTGTACGTTTTTTAAAGCATAGTAATCATTCAAAAATTATTGCATATGAAATCAATGAACGATTATGCATAAAGAATTACACATGAAGTATCTCTGACAGAAGAAATGCGAGATAAATCATCACATAAAAATGCATTGTAATAACATGTGTGCTAGAGGCTGGTGTTATGATGTTATGTCTCTAGATGTGTTTAGAAATAGAAGTGTGAAGCTTCTGTTCTCTAAGAATAGTTTTTACGTTAAGCAAAGAATTGTTCGTGCCAAAAAAAGGGTCAATATTAGAAAAATTGTCCAATTCAAAGAAAATAGATTTCCAAAGCTCCTGGCAGTTTATTGTTGATCAAAACTGAAGGCCGAATTCAGAGTTCATGGGAACGCTGTGTGTCGGAAAGCTTCTAAAAAGTTATTGTTTCTCTGTGGGTGAGAACATCGTATCAGACAGGCTCGCAAAGAATTGGTCTACAAATTCAGGTGATAGTTCAACCAAATTAGATAGCGCTGTAACTTGGCAGGTGTGAGAATGATTGCTGTCATCGAAGGCAGGACCAGCAATGTTCACAGCACGTTGTACCTGGATGATGTTGCTTTTGTCACTCGCTCCACTGTTACCACTTTGCTGTAGTACAGGAGTCTCCACAAATGCCGTCATCAGGATTGGTAGCCGCTGGGGACAACACAATGCGTGAGCCGTTATTGGACTGAGCAAAGTATCGACGTCCATTGGTACTGCTGATGGAAGTGAAAGACAGATGTCCAACACGCATTCATCGCCGCAAAGCATACACCGTAGCACAGGTAAAATGCAATTTTGCCATATTGGTCTGAATGAAAGGAACCAGGTCATGTTTAGATCTCTCAGCCTGGCCAATCCGAGGACGTTAGTTATCCTGTCCCTGTAGCGCATTGCTAGGATTGTCTCTTCCATTCCCATGGGAGCTATGTCTGAGCCGAGGCTTGCCATAACGAAGCAGGAGGGTCAAAAATAGAATCCCTGCGATGAGTCCCAAAAATAATGGTATGCCGCCAAAAATGGAGTGTACAAAATTAGGAAAGATTCCCAAAATTGCCTGGAAGGGTGTTAGCAGTCCCGTAAAGACTGTCTTAAATATGCCTGGGATGCTTGTTGCACTAGACATGTTAAGGAGTTGGCTGCACATTTCTACGAAATGCACGGGGCAATTTGTTGATAAAAGGTCATGGACTTCAGTAGCCGTCCTTGCGACTAGAAGATCATACGTCTCTTTAGATGACGTTATAGGCACTGTTGTCTGTAAAAGCACAGATTTCACTTTGCTTAATGTATCAATTCGTATAGAATAGAGATTCAGACGAGGCCAGAGGGGAGTCACTATGTCTGGAGGCCCGCTCGGGAACAATGCTTGCATACAGCATTTGACCATGGACGTAACTTGTACTAGATAACTTGTCCCTGGCGCGAGGCCACAACACCTGTGATCCGTTCTAAGAATGTAACTCCCGTTCGAAAGTTGCATAAAGAAGGGCTCTATCTGAGTTGCAGGTGTGACTAGCTGGTGGCATGAAAGGTTGTTTGAATTTCCATCACATGCTCCGTGTAAATTAATACCCTGACACAAAAGTATACCGCTTAGTGAATGTTTACAGTTCTCACCACTAAGAAATACATTTTTGTCGCTGTCACTATAGCAAGAATGAGTGTATGGTAATTTCCATATGGATTTTACATATCCTTTACCCAATTGTTCATACTGGCCAGCAGGTATGTACTCAAGGCACTTTTTAAATCGGAAAGTTGTTATCGGAATTGTGATAATTCCGTGTATTATCCATTCAATGACAGGACTCTCTGACATTGTCAATGGTAATCTCTCGAGTCTTTCGATGCTCAGGATTGTATAGTCTGCTCCTTTCTGTGCCAAACTGATCTGTTTATCAGTAAGGTTAAAACTGGAAAATAATGACGTTGTGTTGATTAAACGCCAAGGCACATAGCCTGAACGAAGGTTTTGCAGCGTCCAGCCTAATTCTATAATAGAGCATAATTGAGACTGGCCATGCTGTAACATTAGCAAATCTCTGTCTATCACATCAAAGGCAGAGGATACAATATTGTCCAACGAATATATTCTGGAAGACAGAGTCGTTAACCCATTGTCTACCACAGAAAGTGATTTCTCCAAATTAATACGATCAATTTCTCGTATTTTTTCAGCAGTTTCAATTTGCTTTACTTTCCAAGCCTCGTTGTAAGCAGCATAGATACTGGTCGCTATGAAACGCTTTTGACGCTGTTTGCGTGGTCCAAGAATGAAATCGCGCAAATCAGCACCATCTTTTAATAAAGACAAGTGTTGCTTAATTTCAGCCAGTGTGGATGTTGTTAGCCATTCAAGGCAGAGCTTCCCTACACTGTATGTGGTTATATTCCCTGGATGTTGTCTCTGGGAGTATCTTGAGTCTAATCTGGTCATTTTGAAACCCTGTGTTTTATTCAGGAATCTATCTTGACAGCTATTTGTGTCTGTAGGCCAGATTAACCACTTTTTCTAATCAGGATGTGTTCTGTTGAAATGTAAAATTTGTGACACGTCTAACTCAATATCTGTGGTTGTATTCTCAGCTATTGGCTTTGGTATAGACAGTGTTTTAAGGTCTTTGTTCTTAGCTAGGTCAAGACAAGATGTTTGGTGTATAGTGTCATTTAAAAACAACATTTGTTCTGGTATCATGCAGGTTCTAAATAGTGCTTCTATGCCTTGCACCTGCCAATCTTTTGTACCCCAGATTGTTTTCGTTTCAATATTATTTTTCCAATAATCAAAACCAAATGTCATCATTTTGTCATAAAATGCTTCTGAATATATCAATTTAGAATTTGTTAGCATTGTTTTCATTCCTGTTTTATCTAACAGTTTATAATAAAACGTTTCTGCATCACTGGTGTTAAACCCTGAGAAGTATTTGAATTTCTCAAAAAATGCTTTAGAACTGCTTTTAGGTGGTGTAGAACAATGTTCCCATTGATTATACATAAAAACATTTCTAGGCTGTGCAGATTTATGCAAGTAATGATCCCCATAGTGGGTGTAACAGAACAACTGCTCATAACTAGATGAACCTTGTAAATAATCATGATCTGTGAATCTAGCTGACATTACTAAATCAGACATCATGTCATTAACACTGTTAAAGTCCCAATCATCAGAGAATGTACTTGGTGTCACAAAGTCACTTAAGGAAACCTTTAGTTGATGAGGATACTTCAGGATTTCGACCGGACCATATATCTCATAGTCAGTTTTCTCCCATACTACCCCACCAGGTATTGGAATTGCTGTGACATTTACTGTTGACAGTTCTCTTTTCTTCACGTGGGATGATCTGTGTGGTTTCAGGACTAGGTTGATGTTCTGACTTGCTGTGTCCATTCAATTGTAATGAACTTTCCTAAAATTAAAACTAAAATTAGGCATAGTAGGAGTATGAATACCCCTGAGATAATCCAATGCTCAATCAACGGGGAATCCAGATATAGTTCTTTGATTTGTTGAAGGAGTCCTGTTGAATTTTCTTTAGAATACTTTTTTGTTTCTGGCATCACTTCGGGGTCGTTTAAATCTTCAGAGAAGTTGTTGAAGTTGATGAAATAACCAGAGGCAGTTCTGTCAATTGATGGGATTGTTCTTTCAATCTGTCTCTCGGTAGCACTTTCTGATGCCACATCATTGTAGACTGGTGCTGTTTCTTGACGAACTGTTTCAATCTGTGTTTCAAGAGGCACGAGTTCCATGGCATTATTGCATAGTCCTTCATTGTGCACTGCAGGCTGATCGAATGTGATGAGTCTTTCAGTTTGAACCTCTTGGATTGTTGCAAGTTTGGGTATTCTGTTGTTTCTTGGGAGTCCACTGGGCCTACTGTTGATTATAGGCCACATGCTTGTGGTTTTACCAGATCGATAGACACGACTCTGTTCTCCTTTTTACCAGCAAGGGGCGGTAGCACAACTGATCTTGTTCCGGTGACTGCTAAGACAGGTACTGCTTTTCTGTAAGAAGGCCCAAATTCCTTCTTAACCGCGATCTTTTCTCTGACTAGATCCCCAATCTTTGGAATCCAGACAGGCCTTGCTGGGGCTGTTGCGGGTGGTGCCTCGTCAGTGGTACTTGGCTGTTGCTTTAACTTTATGTTGCTTAATGATTTTCTTGTTTCATTCAGTTCCTGTAAGACAGCCAAACGATCCTTTACATCAAAGTGCTTTGTTTCTTCTTGTACCACTGACATCTGACTATCGAGGTCCTGAACGCGCATTCTAATTCCGAACAATAGTTCGTATGGGCTGAAACCTTTTAGAGAATTTCTTGGCATGTTGTTAAGACTAGTCTGGACACTTATTAAATGTTTGACCCACCCAGCGCCTGAACCTAATACCTTCGCTGTTATAGATTGCTTTATGTCACGGTTTTTTCTTTCTACCACACTATTCCCTTCGGGATGCGACGGACAAGAATACCGCAATCCAATTCCCATGCTGGCCATGGCCTCCTTATAAGCTCGAGAGCTGAAAGCAGGACCCTGGTCAGAATGGAACGTGGTAATTGCGTATGTGCCGATAAAGACTCGCAAATCTTTTATAACCGTTCTAGGCATCAGCCGAGTGCTGGAGGACTCATTTTTAAAGTGCTTTTCGTCTTAACTAATTAATAGGACGCAGGTTGGGGTGCAGGCAGCGTTACGCTCTTTCTGACTGGTAGCCGGTAGCAAGGTTCGCTACTGCGATCCCTATTACAGTTTTCACAGTTGTTTGCATATATTTGGTGTTCTACACTCATTCCCGGCCACCAGTATGCTGATTGTAATTCAGTCAGAGAAACCTTAATTGTTTGGTGTCTCAGACCCAAACCCATATGTGCATCTGCTATTAAAAATATTCTCCTGTTCGTGTTTGGAATTACTCTATCCCCCACTCCAGGGATTCGAGCAAAAGGAACGGAGTTTGCATCGATTATGTATGCATAATTGAGTGGATAGTTTACGGGTAGTGCTGCACAGTCGCCTTTTACGGTCGTTTTTACTGCCAGCATGGTTTCCCCGTCTATGTATTTATCTGTACGCTTTTTTGTGGCTACGGAAGCCGGTTTAGTTGCTTCCGCTTTGGCTGTATTAGCCAATGAATTCCCTGCAACGTGAACGCCATCACGTTGAAGACTCTGTGCGTGAATCACGTGAGTCTTTTGTAGTTCTTTGTGTAAAAGAGCTACCTCGTTCCAGAGCTTTTTATGCTTTATTGTGGCACCTGTGTCATCTTTGTAATTGTTTTCGATCCAACTCTGCAGTTTATTGTTGTAAGAGTTGACGCAAAAATGAGAATCGCACACTATAAGTGTGGGGAATTCGCGTTCTGCATTTTCGAGCGCCATCTTTAAACATCTGATTTCAGTTCTTTGAGCCGAACAGTACTTTACTGATTCAGTTTTTGTTATTTTCGGTTTGATTTTACCGCACAGCCAACGACATTTAATGATCGCACATGCTGCATCGTAGGATTTTCTCTCTACGTTGAAATGCTGTACAGAGCTATCTGTATAGATTATACAGGCATATAATGGGAGAGGCAGAATTTCGATTGGCAGAGGATATTCTTCTTCATACTCTAAATCATTCAGCTCTTCGTATTGCGGGGCGAAATAGTATTTCACGTCTTCCGCTCCTAGAGAATCTATACACTGTATCCATTTCGGATACAGTGACACTGTAGGCAGGTTTACTGGGCTGAATAGCGCTTCGAAGGCGGATTCCGCTGTGAGGATGTTAATCCTTTTGCCGTGTGCTAGTTCTCGTTCATTTGCTAATGCGATTTGCACTGCGTTCACAGTTCTTTCTGTGTGACTGAATGTTTTTTCTGCTTGTGTGTACAAGTGAGATTTAAATGAAATTGGTACCTTTTCTCCCTCATTAGAGGTTAGGTATGTGAATCCGCATCTTCCTGGGATGACTCGGATTACAAGATCACTTGTGTTGTCACGTGTATCTAATTTTGTTTTTTCTAACATGTCTGTTTGCAGTGATCTCAAAATTTCTGTGTGTTTTTGAGTCCAATTGATTTGTTTAAAATCAGGTTTAATTAGTTCGTAGAGAGGGTCCCTCTCTGCGTAATTTAGGATGTAAGTTCTTCCGAAATTCAGAAAACCTAGAATGGATTGTAAATTCTTCAGCGTTTTTGGAGCTTGGAGTACAGCGCACTTCTCTAAGAAGTTGTCCGCTAGGCTTTTCCCTTCACTTGATAATTCGTACCCTAAGAACAGTACTGTCAGATGGGCAATTCGAGACTTTTTAAAGTTGAATTTGTAACCCTCTGCTGCGAACCCAAGTATGATGGTGTTCACTCTTTTCAAGTGAGTATCCAAGTCGTCGTCTGTGAGATAAATATCATCTACGTAAGATAATGCTTCATCATCATAGATTTGTAGTAACTCTGTTACCCTAGCTGAGAATAGTCCTGGGCTGTTCTTGAACCCCTGTGGGAGTTGACAGAATTTTTTCTGCGACCCAAATGCGGAGAAAGCGGTCAAATATCTGCTTTCTGGTGCAATGTTTTGACAAAAGAAACCGTTAGATATGTCTAATGTCGTTTTATATTTTTTCCTAACTATGTTGTTCATTAGGGCTGCACTATGCGAGTTTTGTACTGCAAAAGTTTTGCAACATGTATTAAGATGTCTGTAGTCCAAAACTAGACGATATGAATTGTCTGGCTTGGAGACAGGAAACAAAGGATTGTTCATTTGAGAGGTGCATGTTTCAATCACCCCCTGGTATTCAAGTTGATCTAAGATCTCCCTGACCTGTTTTTTAGCTTCTTGCTTTATGGGATACTGCCGTTGGGCAGTTGGTTCACTTTTTAGTTGGATTTTGTGAGGAGGTGAATCCTCATCCCATCCTACATGATTTTTATACAATGCAGGTGCCTGGGCTACTGCCCATTTCCTTGCATATGTGTATTTTTTATGAATCGGAATGTGATTCGAGAAGGCAGGCATAATTACTTCTTCGCCACGAGGGCACTCCCTGACAAACTCCGGAGGCCAATCTTTTTCAGCTAACAGAATATCATAGCCTTTTGAGAGCTTATCCCAAAATAGACCCTTAATTTTCCTAGTCTTATCACCCTCCATACGCAATGTTATTTCGTATATTTTATGGGGCTCGCTAAGTCTGGTGTCGGCAGTTTCAACCTGAATGTATTCATTCGTGTCCACTGTCTCCAGATGACTCATCAAGTTCTTGCGCGCTATACTGATTTCTGCTGCACTGTCCAACATTGTCAATGCCCACTCCCCGTTTTTCAACTGTGTCCTCAGTATTCTCGGCATGGTTGATTACTCTAATACTGGCTACCTTCTTTTTAGGAAATTGAGATTTCTTATTTTGAGCAGGTTCCTTGTCTTTGGACTTGGTGTGCTCTCCTGGGTCTGACCGTCCTCTTCTTTCCGAATTCTGTGGAAAAGATCGAGAGGGACGTGTATCAATACTTTGATATCTATCAGGTTTTTTTATATTATCCCTATTTCTAAGGTTATATCTATTCTCAGAGGGCTCCCTCTGGGGAGACTGGCGTTCTCGAGTCGGAGTTCTTTCCCTCCGTCGAGGAGACCTTCCTCTGGACTGGAAAACTTTTTCCTTGGGAGTGGATTGTTTATTTCCATCCCAGCTCTTTTTAGGAGTGTTTAAATTATTTTTAATAAATAATTTTTCAGGATTTTCGAGCAGTTGGGGCTTAACTGGTTTTCCACCCAAGCTGTCTCTACCTAATTCTTCATAGCATTTTTCTATGATTTTTGCAAGCTCAACAGGATCTTTTATATCTGTTTCCCTCAACTTCTGGCGAATCGCCACAGATGCTGCTTCTCCCTTTATGTTGGCTAATAATATAGCTGTGACCTGCTTGAAATCTTTCAGTAATTTCATACCCAGATTTAAAGCGGGCTCTGGACTGAATTCATTTTGAATCTGTTTTAGCACTTCTGGTATTACCGCCATAGACGGAACACCGTGTGTTTTTGTGTAAATGGAAGCAAAGACTGTACCCCAAGTGTCACAGTCCTCCACGTGTGGTGCGATTCCCATAGGAAGGCAGATGGTCAAGATTCTGTGTTTCTCAATAGGGGTAGTATCAGGAAATACTGCCTCTATTTGAGTGATTTTCTGTGCTAACCAGAAAGGAATTTGTTCCCGTTTTACGGGTGTTTTACCAAGACATGACTGTATGTTCTGTGGTGTAATTTTATTTGTGTTTCCCTGATGAGGGGTCAGCTGGTGTGAATTAACAGCTGGCTGGACTGTTGCAGTCCGCATTACATATTGGACTAATTGCCTATGTATTTTTATTAATGTGTTTAGCTGTACTAACAGCTCTTCTCTTGACATTCTTGCAATGTCAGGATGTGGTGTGTAGCTGGCTAGAACCGGCCACGTTGCTCCTGGTCTCCCTAGAGGACCGAGCCTAGTTATGTGATTATTGTGTTTTAGGGCGCCATTAAACCAGAGCAGGTGCTCTTGAAATTTAAGTTGGATTTCAATCTCCTCGAAAGGAGCGTACTCTCCCGGAGGTTCCTCTATTTTGTAATAGTGAAACTCTTGTGTTGCAGCGTTTGCCGCTGGAAAGTTTATCCATGAATAGAATACCTCTGTCTGCCGATACTCGTGAGCCTCTATCACGAAAATTACTGTACCACCCTGAGGTGTCAGTCCGTTTTCTATAAGTTTTAAAGTTATAGATCTTCTTAAGTGAACCGGGATGATAATAGCATCCGGGTCTGCTTGTTCGGGACCTTGCTGAGTCGCATCTACTGCGGCCCCAGAGGTTCCGTTTTCTACTGACATTTTAAAAAATGCAGGTTTGCAGAGTAGGTCTCCAAGGAGACAAAGATTAGGTGCACAATATTTTGGAACACTGTATCCTTCAACGTTGAATAAACCGGAGCTTTACATAGGAATCTCTTCCTACTAAGGTCGGGCGGATTTTAACCTTTCACCCACTCCAGACGTCTATTGGAGTTTTTACGGGAGAAAGGGGTCTGTGAAATATGCACGACTGAGATACTCTACAAGTCTTGCGTTAGTTTATCGCCTTACCAAACGTTTGGGCGCCATGTAGTGTAGTTCCTAGTTTCCCACTAGGCCCTGCGCATTGGAATAACATAAACAGTAGTATCGACGTGGAACTGCGGATATTCCAGGCCTCCACTGACTATGCTAAACTTAATTGGGTTGTGTTACCAACTAGCTCAGAGGTCACTGGAAACTTTCTTCTCTGCATAGGAAGTGATCAGCTTCCTTGGCACAGACAAGAAGGGATTCAGTTTTCCAACAACCGTGCAACATGACAACTTTGCTCCTCAGATCAAGAGTCGATCTCTAGGGTCGTGTGAAACAATAGACATGTATTTCACTCAGTCAGTCTAGTGCAGTTTACTTTCACGAGATGTAGAGAATAAAGAGACGGGCGTTTGTCAATAAAGGGTTAACATTTATTGAACAGTCTTTCTTCTCGTACAAGAGAAATGTATTGCCACAATTGCAATAACTGTTATTATAAAAAGTACGTACAGTAAGATAAGTATTGCGAAATAGAACTGTAAAAGCATTGATATGGTTTCTTAGCCATACAATGGTTAAAAGTAATAAAACATATATACAGTCATATATACATTAGGCTAACATACTCACCAAGTGCTTCTAACTAAGCCTACCCCAGTGTGCCTGACCTAAGCCTAACACGTAAAGGGGAGTAAGTAAGTAGCTTAAGTTAAGTTGGTTTTGCCAAGGTTTGTTTCAAGAATTCTCGTCTAAGGGTTTAGTCAACACCATACCTCTGAATAGAATGATGGAGGATTGGTATCTCCTTCAGGGGTCTCTCTCGATATCCTAGTCACCCGCGAGGGTAAACCGGAAGCGCCGGGACTGGATTTCTCTGCACGAGAAAGGCAGCGGCTCTCTTCAGCGCGTCGAGGAAGGAGGGGGGACAGCGTCCGCGGGCAGCTGGAATCTGCTGGATGTCTTCGCAGAGGACGGCTGCTCGGCTCCTCAAGCGTACTGCACCATAGGTCGCGCTGTAGCGGCAATAATGGTAATCAGCAGCTTCACCACCACAGGATAGCAGGCTGCAGCGACAGAGTGCTAGATTTACCAACACAGGGTCATGCAGGCAGCTGGCATCAGCAACAGGCAACGAACATTGCTTAAGGCAACGTTGGTAATATTTATACCTGACAGGTGCCGGGTTTGACGCAAGTTTGCTGGACATAAGATGTCAATTAAAGATGTCACTAGGAAGTGACAGTTATCAGTTGCTCATTAGAGTTCCATTACTAATCAAAACATAGCAAGCGGGGATTTCCAGGTTTGCTAAGTTTTTATCTTGTTGAAGAACTCGGAGTGTTATCTAGGAATATCAGATAGTGACTGCTGCTCTGTCATTGCACTAATTGGTCGCAAAGGAAGTAGCAGAGAGTCATGCTGGAATGTGGCTCTGTTCGTGTGAGGCCAGAGATGACTTTTCAGAAAATCGCACTTGAACGGTTATGCCAATATAGGGAATAAATGGGTTTATAGCCGAATAGGGGCATAAGGTCACAGTATCGATCAGGAACCTAGATAAGCACGCAACAGTATGGGATCTGGTTGTGCAAGTGTTGCCCATGGTCTCGAAGGAGGCTCAAGCTATATTCTCTTAAGTAATTGATGATGGGAAAAATGCAGGAACGTTCACCATTAGATGTGGGCTTGACACAACATCATTGTTAGTGACACTGAGACGCCACGCCTGGCTGAGAACCAATGGCTTCTCAGGGGATGTCTAAGCTTCACTCATTGACATGCCTATTAAAGGCTCTCGCCGCTTTGGTTAGGAGGCAGGCTCAGCATTGGAGCATTTTGAAGGATTGCATAGCTGTGGCCTGGTCCTTTGGCATATCTATGACCCCTCGGTAATTCCAGTCTGCCTTTAGCCCCTTCTGTGGCTACAGTTTTTGCTATTTGCTGCAGCCTTTCGTGCACAGCTACCAATGCAAAAAGGCTTCCCAGCCCTTTGGTAGCCATGAACTCAATTCCCATATATCACGTGGGACAATCAGCTAGAGGGCAGGTCAGTCTAGCAAACCACCGACAGTCTCAGCCTCAAAACTCCTTTAGGTTGCCCTTAACCCACCATGGGCTGCAAGTGTGGGGGGGGGGCATCATTCGCCACCACCTGCCTCCCTATGTCTATAACATCAGAGAAGTTTTGCGAATCGTTCAGAGGTGCTACTCTGTCACCTTTCTGCAAACTCCTTCACCCATGCCTCCTACTTATGACTGGCTGATGGAGAACCACCGCTCCTTGCTCCTTCAGGAAGTGTTGGTTCTTTTGGCCAGATAAACCATCGAGAGGGTGCTAACATCAGAAGAAGGTTATGGTTGCCAGTCCCACTACTTTCTAGTGCCAAAAAGGACGGAGGAGATCGTCCTACTGTAGATCTGCACCATCTCAACTTCTTCCTGAAAAAGGAGAAGTTCAAGATGCTCACCATAGATCAGGTCCTGTCTGCCCTGGACCCTGGAGACTGGATGGTAGTGCTTGAGTTACAGGACATTTATTTCCACATCCCGCACTGGCCTACCCACAGACTCTCTCTGCAGTTCACAGCAGGCAAAGATCACTGCCAGTTTGCTGTGCTCCCTTTTGGCCTCACCAGTGCCCATCGGGTGTTCATGAAAGAGATAGTGGTGGTTGCAGCATATCTGCTGAAGTCAGGGTTCCAGTCTTACCCTACCTCGATGATAGACTGTTAGAGGCAGGATTACCGCAGGCAGTTGTTTCCCACCTTCAGACTACAGTGGCTCTCTTCCATTCGCTTGGGTTCACTAGCAACGTGCATAAGTCCCATCTGACTTCCTCTCAGATCCTCCCATTCATCTGTGCCTTTCTGGACATAGTTTAGTTTCGGGCCTATCCTCCTGAATGGCGAGTCCAAGATATTCACGTTAGGATACTGATGTTTCAATTTCTAACTGGATTTCAGTGAGACTGACTCTGATTTGTTGGGCCTCATGGCCTCCTGCATCCTTCTTGTGACACATGCCCATTGGCATATGAGGGCTCTGCAGTGGGACCTGAAGTTCCAGTGAATTTCTACCTGTTGGTTCGACACCTGACCGGCTCTCTGAACACCAGGGTAAATGAACTCAGCCATCGATGCCTAGTGGATCAGGAATGGCGTTAACACCAGGAGGTCATGAGAGTTTTTTTCTAAAGTGGGTAGATCCTTGTTTAGATCTGTTCACCACTGCTAGGAACACGTAATGTCAGCAGTTTTGCACGCTGGAGTTTCCAATGCAGTTCTTGCTCGGAAATGCTTTTTAGCTCAAGTCAAACTCTGGCCTCTTGTACACATTTCCACCAGTACCACTCCTGCCCAGAGTTCTCCAGAAAATCAGGAATGACCAGTCTCAAGTCACTCTTTTGGCTCCCAATTGGGAATGGAGAGTCTGGTATGCTGAGCTTTTGGGCATGAGCATCAGTCCTCTGTTCAGACTGCCCTGTCAGGAGGATCTTCTTTCATAGCACCAGAACAGGGTTCTGCACCCGGACCTGTGCACACTCCACCTTCGCGCTTCGCGATTGACTGGCGACAGTTGACAGCTTTTGATCTTCCTTACAAAGTCTAAGATGTTATCTTGGCAGCCAGCTGTCCCTCCAAAAAGACGATGTATACGCCTGGCGTTGGGACACATTTTTAGTATGGTGTGCATCCAAAGATATTGATCATCTTTCTGCGCCCTTATGTAAAGTTCTCTTGTTTGTTCAAGGGCTCTGTTCTGGGCACTGTTAATGGTTACTTATCTGTAATGTTGCCATTTATTTGGGGTTTCAAGCCCAGCCTTCTTTGTTCAAATCACCTGTTGTGACTAGATTCCTCAAAGGACTGCATCATATGTTTTCTCCCAGGCCTTACATCTTATCCTAATGGATCTTAATTTAGTCCTCACTTTTCTCATATATGTGCTGTTCAAGCTGCTACACAACTGGACATTTCGCCTGCTTACCATCAAAGAGGCTTTATTGTTGGTCATACCATCGGCCAGGGGGGCCAGTGAACTGCAGGCACTGTCTGAGCAGCCTCCCTACACCACCTTGGTTCTGCAGAATAGTGCTTCATTTCTCCCAAAGGTTGTGACGTGTTTTTATGTATGTTAGACCATCACCTTCCCTATATGCTTTGCTCTGCCTCACCCATATAAAGAAGAGCAGATACTCCATTGTCTGGACCAAAAAATGATTTCATGCAGAGCTCAGGTCTCTCATCCTTCACTGTGCGGGTGGGTGGTGTGTCTACGTCCGTCGTGCGGACAGGTGCCTGACCCTTGGGTGCCAGCACACTTGAGAAGACCGTTGAAGCCTGATTTTGGTCTTAGTAGGGTTCCACAAAGACTCAGCAGGACCATCCGGCCTGCTTGTCAAATCCAAGTGGAGGGTAGTATTTGCCCCTTCCCCCTTGTGTAGCACTCACTCATTTTTCTAGGTCCTGACGAATTGCACTTTCTGCATGAAACATGTCGACCGCTAGGTATATTACAGACCGCTGGATCCTTGCACCAGCATGTATTAATCTCCTCACTGTTTTTAATAAGGTAGTGAACCACACCATTAAAAATACCGCTGTGGACTTGTTAACCTTTTTTAATTTCCACACTTACTTTTTGTCTACACTTCCCCTAAAGCCCTCATAACCACATGCACCTACTGGCAGGAACAGAAGATCTCCGGTAAAGAACCCCATCTTTGGGAGCCCGTCAGACATTGCAGCGCCAGTCTGACGAGGAGCAGAACCCATATGATGAAGCATGACACCAAGCTTGCTGGGTGTGTGAGGGTTTTAGTTCCGAAAGGGGGATTCCCCTCCCTTCCTTCCTTTTTCCAAGTTACTGGCTTGATTACGCCTTTTCTACGCACACCCGGGGAACAGCATGTTTCCATTGTTGTTTCAGTCTTAGGGCGCGTACACTGGACCCCGTTAAACATTGCCCTCGGGATCCCCCCTTTGTTGACTACTGTTGTTCTATCTAGATCACAAAAAAATGAGCAAATCTTTGTGGGGTATGTAGGTGCTGAGAAAGGGAAGGCTATGCAGAAGAGGACTATCTTTTGATGAATAGTGCTCTGTATAAGGGAAACATTGTTTACAACGCAGTGCTTACACCGCACTACCTTTACCACGCTGCCATTACAACGCAAGTCATTACTACGACTTGCGCTGGATGGCTCTGTTGGTTAAGGAATATTGTAATTTTATATTCCAACACCTTCCCTACTGTTACGTGGGCTGGTGTTGGAATAGAAAATTATAATAATCCTCAATCCGCGCCTTCCAACGCAAGTCGTTGTAACGACTTGCGTTGTAAAAACCGCATTGTAAAGTACCACGATCTAAAAGATTGTGTCATACTGACATACATCCCTGCATAAAGATCTGCTTTACATTGGCCAAAAAGCAACCGCCTGAGGGCTTGTGTTCTCATTATACTAGAGCCAAGACTGCGACCACTGCATTAGCTTGTGAAGACCCTGTCCTAGACATCTGTCAGGCAGCAACATGGGCATCCTTGCACACGTTCACTGAACACTGCTGCCTGGATGGTCAGGCTCCAGACCCAGCTCCAAGGAGGTATTACTTGGGTATCTGTTATAAGGAAAGGAATCTGAGCTACAAGTCTCTTTAAGATGAACAAGCTACTTACCTTTGGTAACACCATATATGATAGATACTCCGATCCTTCCCACTCTATGACTAATTCAGAGGGTTACCCTTCTAGGGATCTTAGCAATACACACCAGTGTGTCAGTATTCTTTGTGACTCCAAACTGCAGGTGCGGATAGTTGTGATAAGAAACTGACAGCATGCTGGGGTGGCACCTATATAGCCATCGCACATGTCACTTCCAGAACTGATGACGCTTACGAAGCCGATGCAAACCCAAATAATGCCACCTGCTAATGCACAGGGGTCCTGCGAGAAAATGTCCAGTTCTAGTCTGGTGCCTGGGGATTATTCTAATGCAAAACAACAGTTGATGGACAGAATGCAGAACAATGTCATACATTCACCCCAGTACAGAGATCTGGGCCTAAATCCATTGTTTTTTTGTACTCCACACCACCCCAGTTCAGACATGGCCATATGCAAATCAGCCTTGACCCTGTGCCTCATGGGAACAGTCCAGCCAAACTGCCAAGCCATGTCTATCCTGGACCGAAATCAAGAATCCTAGGACCGGTTTCTGGATATCAGCCGTCTTCAGCCAGGATAGCTTGACTCCAGTGGTGTGGAGAGCATGGGACTCACGTCTGAGCATACCCATCCCACTTGGGGTGACAAATGCAAAACAACAGTTGATGGACAGAATGCAGAACAATGTCATACATTCACCCCAGTACAGAGATCTGGGCCTAAATCCATCATTTTTTTGCACTCCACACCACCCCATTTCAGACATGGCCATATGCAAATCAGCCTTGACCCTGTGCCTCATGGGAACAGTCCAGCCCGAACTGCCAAGCCATGTCTTTCCTGAACCGGAATCAAGCATCCTAGGACCGGTTTCTGGCTATCAGCCGTCTTAAGCCAGGATAGCTTGACTCCAGTGGTGTGGAGAGCATGGGACTCCCGTCTGAGCATACCCATCCCACTTGGGGTGACAAATGCAAAACAACAGTTGATGGACAGAATGCAGAACAATGTCATACATTCACCCCAGTACAGAGATCTGGGCCTAAATCCATCGTTTTTTTGCACTCCACACCACCCCATTTCAGACATGGCCCGGAATCCTAGGACCGGTTTCTGGCTATCAGCTGTCTTAAGCCAGGATAGCTTGACTCCAGTGGTGTGGAGAGCATGGCACGATTTGCATTTCATTGTATTTATAATTTCAATGAGTTTGATTTTTTTTGTTGTTATTTTTTTACCTGAATTAGCATTTTTAAAGCACATGTTCTTCTATTAGCATGGCCTTTTACCACTGTCAGATTCTGGGGAGCTTCATCTTTTAACTTTGCATTTTTCAATTGCATGCAGGAGTTAAAATAGTTATCTTCTGAGGTTTGTGTTCGACTTGCCTCTGATTGATTGGCTTTAGACGGAGTGAAGGGTATTTACCAATCACTTATGCATTGCCAAGGATGGTAATGTGCCTTTTGCCCAGGAATTACAGATAGTCCAGTGTAAAAGGTTGGGCCGATTTTGACCGAGAACCTTTAAGTATTGCCCGGCGTTAGCCGACTCTCATACCACTCGAAATTATCAAAGAAAGAGGCAGGCGCTGGAGACTGGACGGCAGGAAACAGGAGCTTATTCTGACGGAGCAGAACATGTCAAATCAGACAACAGGGTATCTTCTCGAGGTGCTCTAACCGCATCTCTGAGGCCTGGCCTCTTATACACAGGTTTATGGTCTTTATTACAGTTTATTACATGTGGCACATTCCTGCAAATACTTTGAAGTACGGAAAGACATCCTCGGAATCCCCGCTTCAAGCCCGTTCCCACACACATTTACAGTAGAAGTCCCCACCCCGATCTCAGTAGGTGATGACTGTCGCGCAGCTGGGCATTCCGCCGGTTCCCGGAATGTGTGCGGCTGATCGGATCTCATGGGGTGGGGCTTTGATCAGTTGTAGATCCTTTGAAGAGAGAAGCTTCCTATTGTATGGGGGAAATAAACTGCATCCGCAGGGCCAGATGATGGCCTGGGAACGAGCAGGACAATCGGGCACAGAGATAGGGGATTCATCAAAGGATGTATGATCATGAAAGGGATAGAGGGAGGTGTTGGCTGGGTACGGGATGTGGCTCCGAGGCAGTGTCGCGCTGAAAGGGAGGTTTATGGCCCAAGCATGTGAGAGCGGGGGCTGTCAGCATGCGGGGGGGATGCTTGCGAGGTTAGAGGGAGAGAGAGAGATATATGCGCTGGCTATCGGCAGTGGGCAGAGAGGCCATGGTATTCAAAATGGCTGCTACTTACGCGCACATATGAGCCTGAAAAGGGACAAGATGTCGCCGATAATGTTGATGTCGCAAACTAGATTTTAACAGTCCTCCCTTTTCAACATATCTAGCCAGCTTGTCAATCTATGTCTATCCCCATTATATTTCGAACTTCAACCTCATATATAGCTCTCATGCGTTCGACTTCAAAGTCCAAAGTCTTGAGGCAGATACAGTTAGCGCAAAGTGAGCACAGGGGTGGCAAGCATTGAACACCCAGGCAGAATCCACATATTACGACAATCGGTATTAATACGATTATAAACAACCTCCACCCCCAGTCCTTTACAGTACTCCAGAACCAACTCCCAAGCGACCATTCTTCTTGTTCCTGATGAACTTCTGAGGAAAGTCTGTGGAGGTGTTCAATGGCTTTGTACACTGAGGGTGAATTGTCCGGTATGTAGGTGCAACAGCTGGACCCAATGATACGTCATGCTCCTCCACGATCCGCTAGAACCACATCTAGAACAAGGCGGTTCTGAAGAGCCACCAGGCGGACCGCCTGAAGCTCGGCTGTATTGTTTGTGAGGATGCCAGCTGCAATGTTCTTTGTCGTTTCAACTGCCTGGGTCAAATGTCGGATGGCATGGCTGTTCGCCATCAGACCCCAGAGTGGAACAAGTCCCTTCAGGGCATCCAGGAACTGTGCTCCGGTGGAGTCGGCTTGCTCAATGTCTTCTGCTCGCTTTTGTCGGTGATGGTTTGCTGGAGCCACATAGGTCGGAGGAAGGATGAAGGCAATGTAACAGGTACCCCCCCCAGCCTTTGGGGAGCCAGGTGTAGGCTTTTATACCACAAACAAAGTACATATTCGGAGAAGTTACAAAAGAGGGTGGATCAGTTGTGTCCAAAGTTCTGGTGATGCGGCAAGCGCTGTGGCCTACCAGCTGTGTCCCAAGGCCTCCGATGCATACAAGGCCCGAGACATTGACAACAGATAGGGCCACAGTCAGGGTGGCAGCTGTACGTTTCCGGAGGTAGGAGAAGGTGGGTCTGGCTGGGTTGTTGAACACCTGCATCTCAATCCGTTCTTTGGCAGGGATGTCCATATGAATAGAGTTGTTGGATGTCAGAGGGCAAAAGGGGGCAGCAGTTCTTCCTGTTTTGTTCTGCCAGACCCCATGATAAAAGTGTGCCATAGTTCTGCTGGAAGTGGCATTATCCCTGTAGCTTTCTTGCAAGAGGATCAGCCAAGCAAGGCAGGAACCGTGGACGGAGAAAGGTGAAGGGATGAAGGGGATGGAATGTCCAGTGGCGTGGGGTAACAACCCACAGATCCAGCAGTTTTTGGCATTGGCGGCAAGGTTGTGTTGGTGCAGCAACTGCACGAAGGAGTTGTTCCAAAACTCCTTACGTCTTTCTCTGAGTTGAGGTGAAAGAGAGACCAGGTAGTGTTCTTTCATTGTGGTAGGCTGTGCAGTAGTTAGAAATGTCTTATGAGCTGGTGTGCTCTCTTCCACGATCCAGAGGGTGGTCATGAGGAGGAGGCAAAAGAGAAGGGCGATAAAGAGTGCAATAGTCTTTGAGCTGTGTATTTTGTCAGTCTTTGGGTTTCTGTAGCGGGTCTTCGGATTTCCGGTTGCTTCCATCATCTTCGTGTCGGGGGCTTCCATCATCTTCATATCGGGCGCTTCCATCATCTTCAAGGGGCTCGGTAGCGGGCAGAACCACAAACTTCGTTTGCTTCTCTCCTGGCACCCTTAGTAGTGTTAGGCCGCCGCTCTGAGAATTGTAACTTAGTCAGTGGTCTGCTTAGTTGAAGCTCCCTCCTTTCGTCGCAGGTTATACCCTTCTCTCGAAGGCACAGTGGGATCGGGGAATTCTGCCAGTTCAAATGTCTCTTTATCAGGGTAACAGTTCAGGGATGGTCGATCTTTGTTCAGGAGCTCTTCTTGGGTGGCCACGTCTTCGGTCATCGTCAGGGTTGAGGAGATCTTCTTGCAGTGGTGCGCATGCACCAGTTCCGCTTTCCTTCCACTCGAAGAGCTGTACGGGTGGTGATCAAGACTTGCCAGGGGCCCGTCCACCGGGGTTCCAAACTCTTTGCACGCTGGAAGTTACGTATTAAAACATAGTCACCGGGTTGGATGTCGTGTCCCGGGCCCCTGGAAGCATCAGGAATGGCATGCAGCACCGGTTGATGGATAACAGACAGTCTCTTAGTCAGATTGTACAAATAGTCAGACATTAGGACGTCCGGGACGTCGTGAATGGAAGTTGGTTTTGGTGCAGACCAGATGCTCATAGGGCAGCCGAAAACGACCTCGTAAGGGGTCAAATGGTGTTTAGTGGGGGATAGCAATGCCAGTGGGAGAGCGTCTGGCCATTTCAGTCCTGTGGTAGCCACTATCTTAGCTAGTTTGAGCTTCAGTGTGGCATTATGTCGCTCAACTAGTCCAGCAGATTGGGGGTGGAAGACTGCGTGGAATTTTTGTTTTACACCCCACCCCTTTAGGATGAGTTGGATAACATCGGCTACGAAGTGGGGGCCATTGTCGCTCCACAAAATTCGACAAAGGCCGTAGTGAGGGAAGAATTCTTTCAGTAGTACTTTTGCAGTGGCAATGGCAGTGTTGTCGCGAGTTGGATAGGCTTCCACCCACTTGCTAAATGCGCACACGACAACAAGTATGTATTTCAGACCTTGGCATCTTTCTAGTTGGATGTAGTCCATCTGCAGGACTTCGAATGGATGATTGTGGACCCCAAACCCTCCCCGGGGTACTACAGTTTCTTTCCCAGGGTTGTGTTGCAGGCATATCAGACATTGTTGGACCAGACGTTTAGCTAAGTCTGTAATCTTGTCATTGTGCCAAACTTTGGAGACAAGTTCGGCCATAGGGGCAGATCCTATGTGTGCAGGAGAGTGTGCCATGGTCAATATGGGGATCAGGTACGAGTTGGGTAGCAGCCATTTGTTCGTGTCTTTTGTCAGCCAGCAGCTTTCATCGTCTTTTAATCCCACCCGTGCCCATTCAGTCAATTCGTGTGGTGAGCTGGCCATCTGGATGTCCCTAATAGTCTCCCTAGCGTCCGTCCATTTTTCTGCTTGTGACCTGGTTACATACATGCATGTCGTTGTCCTATTCTTGGCTGTGGTTCGGGCAGTGATGTCGGCCAGTGCATTCCCCTGCCCAATGATGTCTGTCACCTTTTTGTGTGCCTGGCACTTGACTACTGAAAGTTGCTTGGGAAGGAGGACCGCTTCAGTCAGGGCGGAGACTAGATCCCCGTGCAGGATGGGTGTGCCGTGTGAGGTCAGGAATCCCCTCTCCTTCCACAGGAGCCCAAAATGATGAACCACCCCGAAGGCGTACTGGCTGTTGGTGTAAATGTTTGCTGTGGTTGCTGCTGCTAGGATACATGCTCGTGTGAGGGCAATCAGTTCTGCTGCCTGTGCAGATCGTTGTGTGATGCGGGCGGTCTCTACTACAGTTCGGGCTGTGGTAACAGCATAAGCAGCTGAGGTGGTGCCGTCGGGGAGTTTGATGCAAGAGCCATCCACCCACAGTTCTCCGTCAGGGTCTGGGAAGACAGTGTCTCGGAGGTCAACCCTACTCCTAGTCTGTTCGTCCGTGAGGGTCACACAGTCATGTATAGGGGACACATTGGGGTCGTTCTCAGGTAGGGGCAACAAAGTGGCCGGATTCAGCGTGGTGCATCTTTTCAGTGTGATGTGGGGTGCAAGCAGTGTCAGTTTGTACCCAGTCAGTCGTGCACTAGTAAGATGTTGCGTCTTAGTCTGGTTCAGGAGGGTGTCGACCGCATGGGGTACTAACACCGTGAGGGAGTTCGAGAGTACGATCCCCTCTTTTTGTCGTATAGAGATAGCAGCGGCAGCTACGGCTCGAAGGCAGGCAGGCAAAGCTCTGGCTACGGGGTCAAGAGTGGCAGAGAAGTAAGCGCATGGGCGTTGCTTGGGGCCGGTGGACTGAGTCAGGACAGACAAAGCACACCCCTCCCTTTCGTGAGTGTAGAGGGAGAAGGGCTTTGTGTAATCGGGGGTTCCTGGGACAGGGGCTGAGCAGAGGGCATCTCGTAGTTCTTTGAAGGAGGATTGGCATTCAGGGGTCCAAGGGAGCGGGAAGGGGACATCTTTAGCCAGCAGAGAGAGCAGTGGTTTCACAATGAGGCTGAAATTTGGCAACCACTGTCGGCAGAAGGAGGTGAGGCCTAGCAGGGAGCGGACTTGTTTCTGGGTTTTAGGGACACGGGTTTCGAGAATGGTTTGAATTCGATCAGGTGTAAGCTTTCTCCCGTCTTTGGACAAGACGTGGCCTAGATAAGTGACCTGGGGTTGGCAGAATTGCAACTTCTTCTTGGAGACCTTGTGGCCATTTTCCGCAAGGAAGTGCAGGAGTTGGATGGTGGCTGTGACTGCAAGTGGAGTGGTGTCGGCTGCCAAAAGGATATCATCGACGTACTGTATCAACACCACTCCATCCAGTAACTGGACTGTGTCCAGTTGTCTCTTGAGGGCCTGGCTATAGATGCTGGGACTTTCAGTGTAGCCTTGGGGTGCTCGACAGAATCTTTATGAGCGGGCTTTTAGGGTAAAGCCGAAGAGGTAACTGCTGTCTGGGTGGATGGGGATAGAGAAGAAATCGTTCTTGAGATCAATGACAGTGAAGGTGGTGGCAGTGGAAGGAATCAGAGTCAGAATGGTGGTGATGTCTGAAACTACGGGGTACTGAGGTACAACTACTTTGTTGACCTCTCGTAGGTCGATGATAAAGCGGTACGCTTTCTCATCTCCCTCACCCTGCTTCTTTACAATGGGTAGTATAGGGCTGTTGCAAACATTGCTAACTACTTCCTCTACCACTCCTGCATCTATCAGGAACTGGATAATCTTTACCAATGCCTTCTCGCCCTCGGGCGATATCCGATATTGTGGAAGTTTCGGGAGTTTTGCGTCTTGTCGAACAGTTATGTGCACTGGGTCGATCATCATGCGTCCTACGTCAGAGTCAGTCTTGGCCCACAGATATGGAGGTAGAGTGTCAAGTAGGGACAAGTCAGCATCAGAGATGGAAAACATGCGTCGGGAGGGACAAAGTCGGAGTAGAGTCGGGTTATCGTACAAAAAGACTCGAACTCCGTCTTGCGAACACCTAATAGTAGCTCGGAAATGCTTCAGTAAGTCAAGTCCCATAATAGCATCAGGGGTGTCGGATGAGAGCAAAAACGTTGTGTCAGTGGTGTTATTTTCCAAGTCAAAGGAGATCGGTGTGGACAAGGGATTAGTGGAGGGCGTTCCATCGAAACCTATCAATGTTATTTGTGAGCCAGACACAGGTGGCCTTGGAATCAGTCGTTTAGATAACGCTCTACGTGTTGCGCCAGTGCCTACCAAAAATGGAGACTTCGTACCCAGGACCTTAGCAGTGACATAAGGACCTAGCTGGTCAACATAGAGCTCGACTGGATCCCTCCCTTGCCCTTGGCAGTCCTATGCGAAGTCGTGGGTGTCGTCGCAGTCAGACTGTTGGTACTGGTTCTGTCGGGGACGGTCAAATGTGTTCGGTCTGCCTGGCCTGCCGTTATTGGTGTCGTTCATGGACCCTCGTCCCTGTCCTCTATTTCTAGGCCCACCCGCTACATCTCTTGTGCCCCTATTCTTGTTCATTTCTAACAGGACCGGACACTGGGATTTCCAATGGCCGAATCCCTTGCAAAATGCACACTTGTTCTCGTCAATGTCTTTACGTCCAGCATAGGCTGCGGGCGTACGGTCTTTAGGGGGTGGATTTCTAGGGGCATTCAACTGGTAATTTCCCTTGTACTGTTCTCTTCCTATAGTCACACCCTGCAACTGTGTGATCATCACCCTTTCTTTCAGGTCCTTTTTCTTTTTCTCAGTCGCCCTATCATTCTCGTTCTTCTGATGCTCATAATACTGGGCCATCTGAAGGATAGCCGCAGGCTTGGAGGCCGCCCAACTACTCTCGCTAGCCTGTAGTTTCTGTGAGACCTCCTGTGACAGACCTTTAAAATAGTTCTGGACAAACAGATGATGTCCGGTTGAAGTGGTCATGTCCTGGCCACTGTAATCGGAAAACACCGTTTCAAACCAGGAGACGTATTCTGATACGTCTTCCTGGGGTTTCTGGCGGCAGGCCGTTACTATCGACCAGTCCACCTTCTTTTCTGGGATCAGGGTTTTCAATTTCTGCACTATCTTGTCTGGGAGTTCTAAAATAGACTTCAAAGGTTTCTGTCCAGGCTCTCGTTGTCTGTCTATGCCATCGAGTTGTAACCAGGTATGTCCAAACAGCTCAAGGTGGTCGACTTTCCATATTTGCTTCCACACATCAGCTAGCAGACATAACCCAAAAAACAAATCAATGTCAGCTAGGGTCATAATCGTTGAACCTAAGGTGGTACCTAATTCAGTGTAAAAGGCAGTGGGGTTCTTCCGTAAATCAGGCAGGGATTTTCGGAACGTCAGGATATCTTGTCGATCCCATAGTTGGTAGACCCAGTTATACACTACCCTCCCTCTCGCATCTTGATGGTTAACATCATCATGCGTTCCCTGTCCTCGTGGGGGAACCCAGTAAGGAGCGGCCTCCCTTATAGGCATCATTGTATTAGTTTGTTCTATTCAATTCAATTCAATTCAGTGATTTATATAGCGCGCTACATACCCAGAGGGTCTCAAGGCGCTTGGAGAAGGGTGGGGAGTTACTTGTCGAATATCCAGGTTTTAAGTTGCTTTCTGAATGCTAGGTGGTTCTGAGTGAGGCGAAGGTGAGTGGGAAGTGAGTTCCAGGTTTTAGCCGCCAGGTAGGAGAAGGATCTTCCTCCCATGGTGGTTTTGTTGATGCGAGGTACAGCAGCAAGGGCTTGGTGGGAGGAGCGTAGCTGGCGGGAGGGGGTGTAGAAGGAAAGTCGTGTGTTGAGGCATTCGGGTCCAAGTTCGTAAATTGTTTTGTGTGCGTGGGTTAGAATGTGGAATGTTATCCTCTTATTGATGGGGAGCCAGTGGAGGTTTTTCAGGTGACCAGAAATGTGGTCTTTACGCGGAATGTCTAGAATGAGCCTGGCTAATGCGTTCTGGATGCGTTGAAGTTTTTTCTGAAGTTTTGCGGTGGTACCGGTGTATAGGGTGTTTCCGTAGTCCAGGCGGCTTGTAACCAGTGCGTGGGTGACCGTTTTTCTAGTTTCAGTGGGGATCCAGCGAAATGTTTTTTTGAGCATGCGAAGAATGTTGAAGCAAGATGATGAAACTGCGTTGACTTGTCTGGTCATCGAGAGTGAGGAGTCCAGAATGACGCCCAGGTTTCGTGCGTGGTCTGTTGGGATGGGTGCTTTTCCAAGGGATTCTGGCCACCACGAGTCGTCCCAGGCGGAGGGGGAGGTACCTAAGATAAGGACTTCTGTTTTGTCGGAATTCAGTTTCAGACGGCTGTGCTTCATCCACTCGGCTACTTCTCTCATTCCTTTATGTAGGTTGGTTTTGGCGGTGTTAGGGTCTTTGGTGAGTGAGAGGATCAGTTGAGTGTCATCAGCGTAGGAGATGATGTTGAGGTTGTGTTGACGTGCGATGGCCGCGAGGGGGCTCATGTATACGTTGAAGAGGGTGGGGTTCGAGGTTCGGTCGCTACAGGACTCGTAGTTTTAGCTTCCAACCTCTGTTCAGTGAGGTGGCGGAAAACTACAAGCGTACGCGTGAAGAGGTCTGTCACGTCACACTCGCCCTCATCCCCAATGTCAACTTTTCTATACAGAGTCGTTACGCTCTCGGGACCTTTGTCTTGGTATCGGGCCTCATAAGCATTGAGGGTGTGATAACAAAATCGCACGACAAAGTGTTGTCTGTTGCTATCGGCATATGATTTGTACATATCCATTACGTACTCCTCGCTCTCTTTCCGTTCCACTAGTGTCTTTACTATCTTATCGATCCCTGCTCGCTCATCCACGCTCAACCTGTTCATTCTAGTGGAATCTTTCTTTCGGGTCTCAGGGTTGTCTAATGCTGTTGCTTGCGCTGCGCTGAGTACGAGGGGTTCGGCCGGTGCGGAGGCCGTGAGGACCGAGGCCCTGGCACTATTCTCATCTGTGCTTGGGGGCTGCGGGTGCTGTACTAAGGGTTGGGAACGGGCGTATGGAGGGGGCATATAGATGATTGGAGGACCTAGTAATAGATCATCGTTCGCTCGCTGTTTCGAGGGCAACTCGGGGTAGAGCGTAGAGGGTGTTCTAACGGGACACTGGCTCGATGTTTCAGACCCATGCTTCTGCTTGGCTTCCTCTCTTTCCTTAATCTTTTCCTCTAACTTTTGGCAGCTAGGTGAGCTGCTTTTCGTAGCTCTTTCTCTAATCTGACTTTGTTTCTCTTTTTCCGTTGTTCTGCTTCTTTGCGCCACATGCCGAGGCTATCAAGCATAGTGGGCGTTGTCTTATTGTTTCGAAGGGCTGTTTCCAGCACGTTTATCTAATCTTCGTTGAAGGATCCTATCAGTGGCTAACTGACTTTCCTGATCCTTTCTCGTACACTTATGCCATAACTTGCTATAGGCTACAGAGACTAGTCCATACTTAGTGAACATATCTTTATTAGGGGTGCCTTCCAGTGGAGCTGGATGGTTCATCTCTAATAAGCGGTCCGGGCTGAACCAACTACCAATCAGTGGGGAGAAGATAGGCATGACAGATTACAACGGGGGACAAAGGTCTGCACTACGTATCCTTCACTACTTGCAAAGACTAGACAGAATATTTCTATTCTACGTTATTTGCAAACAGAGAATATCTCAAAGAACCAACGTCGAACAATCAATGTTCGGACAATCAATCAATCAGTGGGGAGAAAAATAGGCACGACAGATTACAACGGGGGACAAAAGTCCGCGTTACCTACCCTTCACTATCTGCAAAGGAAGAGAGAATATCTCTATTCTTCCCCGTTTGCAGACAGAGAATTTCTCAAAAACAATCAATGAGCAATACTAGTATTTTCAAACAATCAAACAATCGTTTCGCAATTTGTCGTGCTACACGACCTTACCCGGACCGCATGGACAGTTTCTCGTCTTCCGCTTACAGCGCCCGATCGTCCTCTATTCTCCGTAACTGTCGCGGCACTCCTGATGGTTCCCAGTCAGGACCGTAGATCACTCGAGAGAGGTCTGCACGGAACTGGTGAAGTTCGGATGATCGGCTGCCAGACGAGGGTCTATCGGACAGGTACACTTTCCGATCGTTGCAGTCGTTCACTCTGTCGTCAGGACCTCTCCCACTGGATCCACGTGTCGCTGATGGGCCCCACGTTTGGGACGCCAAATTTGTAAAAGGTAGGGCCGATTTCGACCGAGAACCTTTAAGTATTGCCCGGCGTTAGCCGCCTCTCATACCACTCGAAATTATCAAACAAAGAGGCAGGTGCTGGAGACTCAAAGGCAGGAAACAGGAGTTTATTCCGATGGAGCAGAACACGTCAAATCAGACAACAGGGTATCTTCTCAAGGTGCTCTTACCGCATCTCTGAGGCCTGGCCTCTTATACACAGGTTTATGGTCTTTATTACAGTTCATTACATGTGGCACATTCCTGCAAATACTTTGAAGTACGGAAAGACATCCTCGGAATCCTTGCTTCAAGCCCGTTTCCACACACATTTACAGTAGAAGCCCCCACCCCGATCTCAGTAGGTGATGACTGTCGCGCAGCTGGGCATTCCGCCGGTTCCCGGAATGTGTGCGGCTGATTGGATCTCATGGGGTGGGGGCTTTGATCAGTTGTAGATCCTTTGAAGAGAGAAGCTTCCTACTGTATGGGGGCAATAAACTGCATCCGCAGGGCCAGGTGGTTGCCTGGGAACGAGCAGGACAATCGGGCGCAGAGGAAAGGGGGTTCATCAAAGAATGTATGATCATGAAAGGGATGGAGGGAGGTGTTGGCTGGGTACGGGATGTGGCTCTGAGGCAGGGTCGCGCTTAAAGGGAGGTTTATGACCCAAGCATGTGAGAGCGGGGGCTGTCAGCGTGCGGGGGGATGCTTGCGAGGTTAGAGGGAGAGAGAGAGAGATATGCGCTGGCTATCGGCAGTGGGCAGAGAGGCCATGGTATTCAAAATGGCTGCTACTTACGCGCACATATGAGCCTGAAAATGGACAAGATGGCGCCGATAATGTTGATGTCGCAAACTAGAGTTTAACACCAGGACTTGTGTTGCCAGCTGTTCGGCAGTTGCCTCCAAAAATGAGTTAACTAAGAGTGGCGCAGTGGTTTGCTTGGTACTGAATAATTTTGCACTATGCCAGTAGGCTTTTATTATAGTAAGTAATTTAATGCTATTCTTTGCATTGGCTTGCACCACTCATGCGACACAATTGTGCAAAACCTTAGTAAATAATGCACACAGTCAGTTGACAAAAGTACTTTAGAGAGCAAACTATTATCAAAAAACCCTTGCACAGTGACATGTGCAGGCATAGAAAAGCAGTCACTGCCAATGGTCTAACTAAAGACAACCTTTGCCTCGCAGTTGAGAACCACGGGACATATTTGGAGAAGTGGAGAAGTGTGGCTCACTGGTTAGAGGAGGCAGACCTGGAAGCAGAGGTCAGCCCGGGACCAGGGTTCAATTCCTGGCTCGGCGGGATCTTGAGTCCTAAAATGTCCATAGACTCGACAATTCTTGCTCCGGTGCCTACTCGATTCACGGGTTCACACTCTGCGACTCTGGGCAATAGCTTGCTTAATCTCCACAACGGCCCCTCGTGGCGGGATGCCTGGCTTTCACCTTGTGGATACCCTGCTAGGGTTATCTCACAGGGGAATACCAGGACGGGTTCCCTAAGCAAGCGCTTAGAGACCGGTTGGTGATTTACGCTATATAAATACCTGTACATTTACAAGGCCTGCTTTTTTGGCTTAAAAAGCGGAGATAAAACTATTGCCCTATTTACAAGAGGGTGCTAACATGCATAATCGCATTTTAGCACCCTTTTTCCCAATGCCTCAGTTTACATCTCTAATTAGATGCAAAGTGTGCGTCACTGGGCGTACCCCAATGGACTACCTTGTAAAATATTGCTGATGTTCACATCGCGATATTTACAAGGCAGCCCACAGGATTTTAGCAGACTTTATATTTTGGTGAAAACAGCGGTTTTCGCCAAAATCTAACGTCTGCTAAAATCCTGACTTAGCTATCCCTAACATAGGGGGTGGATTATGCTGATACGACCACAGGGTCATATCAGCAAGGTTATTGCTTTTTTGCAGGGAAGATCGCTGGAAAACTAGCGATGTTCCCTGCAAAACGTCTATTTCCCCGCTATCTCAGGAATTTTTATCGCCTTGTAGATAAGCGTTGCTAATAACAGGATATGCCTGCGATAAAAACCTGCGATAGCCGGCATTAGAAATAATGACCGATAAGCACGCTTTGCAATAGTTATCGCACAAAGTTTTGTTAATATGCCCCCACCTTCTCCCATAGTTGATGATTCTGTGTTGCAATATATAATAAAGTATGTGTAGTTCAGGGGCATGCGAAATGTGTAGGATTTGCTTTTGCTAAATTATGGGAAATCCAGTAGGTTGTTCTATATCTTAGCATGCAATGTGTCCTCATGTCCATTTGGGATACAAGGTTGCACTATGAAAGTGCACACAAACACACCAAGTGCCACGAACAACAGCCACCGGCGCTCTGGTCATTGGCATTGTTCCTGTGCATGTATGCTAAACATTTGGCACAAATGCAGCGTACAGGGTGGTATAATGGCACTACTTCAGGAATTTCACATAACAAGTGGAACATGTAATTTGCTAAATTAGGTAAGATTATGCTGACATAATGGAAAGTTGACCTGTACCTTGTATACTGTCAATGAGACAGTGTAGGGGTGTAGTTAATCATGCGGAAAATTCAAAACAGGGCTTGGTCTGGTCATTCTCCATGTACTTTAACCAAAACTCTGTATATCAGTGTGATCATTGCACTGCCATGTGAGAATAGATAGTTAATTGAATTGTATATAGATTGATTGGTTTCAGAAAGAAATCCATTTGTATTTTACTTGTTTCTCGACCATGCTATTTTGCTAACCGGTGCATATCAATCAATCAATCAATCACAGCATTTATATAGCGCACTACTCACCCAGAGGGTCTCAAGGCGCTAGGGGAGGGGGTCCGCTACTGCTCGAACAGCCAGGTCTTGAGTTGTTTCCTGAAGGTGAGGTGGTCCTGGGTCAGGCGGAGGTGGGTCGGGAGGGAGTTCCACGTCTTGGCGGCGAGTTAGGAGAAGGACCGTCCCCCTGTGGTGGATCTTCGGATGCGGGGGACGGTGGCGAGGGTGTGGCCGGTCGATCGAAGCTGGCGTTTGGGAGCGTAGAAGTTGAGGCGGCTGTTGAGGTATCCTGGGCCTTGGTTGTGTAGGGCTTTGTGTGCGTGGGTGAGGAGACGGAAGGTGATTCTCTTGTTGACCGGGAGCCAGTGCAGGTCTCTCAGGTGTCCGGAGATGTGGCTGCGACGAGGGATGTCCAGGATGAGTCGTGCTGAGGCGTTCTGGATCCGCTGGAGTCTCTTCTGGAGTTTGGCAGTGGTTCTGGCATAGAAGGAGTTGCCGTAGTCCAGACGGCTGGAGACCAGGGCCTGGGTGTCTGTCTTCCTGGTCTCGGTGGGGATCCACCGGAAGATCTTACGTAACATGCGCAGGATGTTGAAGCACGACGAGGAGACGGCGTTGACCTGTCTGGTCATGGTGAGGGAGGAGTCCAGGATGAAGCCCAGGTTGCGTGCGTGGTCTGTTGGTTTGGGTGCGTTGCCTAGGGCGGGGGACCACCAGGAGTCGTCCCAGGCGGAGGGTGAAGATCCCAGGATGAGGACTTCCGTCTTGTCCGAGTTCAGTTTCAGGCGGCTGTTCTTCATCCATTCGGCTACCTCTTTCATCACTTCTTGGAGGTTGGCTCTGGCGGTGGCAGGGTCGTTGGTGAGGGAGAGGATCAGCTGGGTGTCGTCGGCGTAGGAGATGATGTTGAGGTTGTGCTGGCGTGCGATGTCTGCGAGGGGGCTCATGTAGACGTTGAAGAGGGTTGGACTGAGTGAGGAGCCTTGAGGAACGCCACAGATGACTTCGGTGGCTTCTGATCTGAACGGGGGGAGGCGGACTCTCTGTGTCCTTCCGGTGAGGAAGGAGATGATCCACTCCAGTTCCTTCTCCTGGATTCCGACGTTGCTGAGGCGCTGCACTAGTGTACGGTGGCAGACAGTGTCGAAGGCCGCGGAGAGGTCTAGGAGGATGAGGGCTGCTGTTTCTCCGTTGTCAAACAGGGCTCGAATGTCATCGGTGGCTGCGATCAGGGCGGTCTCGGTGCTGTGGTTGACCCAAAAGCCAGACTGCGAGAGGTCGAGGGATCCGTTCGTCTCGAGGAAGGCGGCCAGCTGCTTGTTGACGGTCTTCTCGATGACTTTTGCAGGGAACGGGAGCAGCGAGATGGGGCGGTAGTTCTTGAGGTCGGTGGGGTCGGCCGATGGCTTCTTTAGTAGAGCGCTGAGTTCGGCGTGCTTCCAGCTCTCCGGGAAGGTGGCGGTGTTGAAGCCAAGCTGTGCGTGGCTTTAAGTGGCCTCATAAATCTTGAGTAAGGCAATGCAACGCAAATCTCTGTGTTGCCTTACTCTATGCATGGGATGCATTCCATGGGCCTTGCTGTCCCTATGCAACTCCCATGGATATTGATGCATTGTCAGATTTAAAAGGATTTGTGATCCTGGGAACGCTTCAAAATCTTATGCCTCCCATGACAGGCGTGACAGGGAGAAATATCTTTATTTCTCCTCATTTTTACCTTTTTGTATGTGTGCTGCATTCTGAGGAAAATGCCTCTATGGATGTTTTACTGCAGGAATGTGCCCCTTCCTGCATAAAAACAAACCAGCCTACAACACAAGCACCTTGCACCTTGGAGCAGGGGTGCACTGCATTGGCACTAAGCTGCCAAAATGGCCCCAGCGCGGGGGGAAAGGATAGGAATACACCTTGCTAGATAAATTCGCTGCATTTCTGCCCTTTCACTTTGACATAGGGCAGCGCAATGAAGTTACTTGCTGTTCTGCTCTACATCACAACCTCATAAAGGAGGCTCTCAGTGGTATATTTATTAAGATTTTGAACTGTGGGGGGACATGGTCTTGCCGCGTGCAGCAAGATGGCCGCTCGGTGAGAGGGCTCTGCTGGCCGAGGAAAGATCCGACTAAAATCCTACGACGCACGTTACAGAGCATAATTAATTTCGGCGCCGCATGCACTATAAACACACCGTGCACCTGGTATTCTGAGAAAAAGTGGCATTAAAGATGCCCTGGGGCTCCAGTTCGAGTGCCATCTGAAGCGGAGGGACGGGCCTTGACGGGCCCTGTGAGCAAGCCGGAGCCGCGTTGCTTGCATAGCCCAGGGATCCGAAGATCGGCAGAGGTGGCATCCAGCTGCGAGGCGGCCCGGCTCCCCTTGGATCCTAATGCGGTGACCATGGTGACACAAGTAAGGTGGTGCCACAACAGAAGGCGCTGGTGATCTGTGCCCCCGGTATAGAGAAATATTTGCGTTGGGTGCAGGGAGCGCCATTTTCGCATTAATGTTGCACGGGAGGTGCCGCGCTGCCTCCACAATGGCATACCTGGCCCTAACATAACAAGTGCACTGTAGGTATTGGAGCTCCGGGGGTGACGCTGCAGATCTTCCCCCCACCTACACAGAAATAGCCTGCTTTGGGCACGGGAAACGCTGTTTTGTCGTGCGTGCGGAGGGCTGGAGGTGCGCCAACATGAGATGTGTTGCATTGCCTCCGCAGCGGTGTATCAGATCCCGCAACAAGGTGCGCTATAGACATTAGAGATTGGCGGGTGGTGTTGGTGATCTGGCCCCCCCACCGAATGGAGAAATCTGTCATTTGAGTGCAGAGAGTGCTGCCTATTTTTGAATGTATGGTGCTGGAGTGGAGCTGACTGTGGGTGTGTTGCGCTGCCTCTGTGACTGCGATCCAGGTCCTAGAGCCAGTTGCATTTGAAATATTGGCAATCGAAGTGCTGGGTTTTAGCCCCTCCCTGGATGGTGTCACATTTGGTCTGAAAGTGGGGTGAGCTACCTTTGGGACGACACGTGCAGGACGAGCTGCACACACACAAGTGGGACTGTGCTACATCACACATGGTGCACTGGGTCATCCCTGGTGGCATGTAAGACATTGACATACATAGCGCTGAGGAGTGTCTCCTCCCCCCCAACGGAGACACAGTTGTCCTGGGAGCGAAGAAAGCTCACCGGACACACCGCGTGGGACACTTGGTGGTCAGTACACAACGACCCTCTTGTTTGTTGCGCAGGTTTAAAACCACTGCATGGGACTCACGCTGGGAGACGTCGGTATATACCTACTAAACATACCCACTACTGAACTGTGAATCACTGATCGACTTGGATCATATATTCCAAACATCAGCCACCACGTCTACCCACAGCTGCGTACTTGCAGTTTAACTACAACTTGTTTTTTATATGGCATTGGCTGCAGATCCAGATTCCGGGATACGCACGAGCCCAGAGAAGGGTGCTGAGACGCTCCGGGCTTTCAACGCCGCTCCACCCTGTTGCCCTCCTCACGGAGTGACTGATTGGGGCTCTGTCTGCAGGTGTACACATAGGCCCGGATCTGGGATGCAATTGACTACCTCCCACTTCTTGAATAGTTCCACTGTGAGCACACAATGGGGATAACTGATGCAAAACAACCTAAATTGACATTTGTAAATAAAAGACACACACGTCAAGGAGACCCTGACCCAGACCCTGAAACTGCACATGACCCACTAGATGACGCTGAAGCTGGAAATGCGGATTGGAGATGAAGTCAAGCCTCAAAACTATTGACTCAAAACTCGATGGCCTAAATTTCCGACTTGACCAAGTCAAAACTCAAGTGGACTAGCATGAAAGTCACTTAGATCAACTCAAGAACCGCCATACTGAGGTGCATGAGTTTCAGGTTGAAACCAAAGAACAACTACTGAACATGGAACGGGTCCAGACCGTCATAAGGGCCAAAACAATGATTTGGAGACTCGTTCCCAGAGGAACAACATCCGCCTCATAGGTATTCCAGAGACCACGTACACAGGAAAGATGGAACTCTATGTGGAGAAACTGTTAAAGGACATTTTAGGGTCAGAATTGTCTCCAATGTTCATTGTTAAGCGTTTTCACCGTGCCTTGGGGCCTAGACCTCCAGTGGGTGCTACCCCCAGGCCAATCCTGGCTAAAATATTTAATTATTGTGACAGAGATGCTATACTAAAGGGGGCTAGAGAGCGCAATCAGATTACATATAAGGGAAACACTATCTCATTCTACCCTAATTTTACTCCTAGTAATCAGGCGGCGCGTAGAGAATTCACCCAGGCTAAGAAGATTCTGCAGCAGGCCAGGGTGTCATATGCGCTCCTCTATCCAACCAAGCTAAAGGTCATGCATGATAACAACACACAATTTTTCACAGACGCCAAGTTGGCGCTTAAATTTGCTAAACACATTGGTTGGGCAAGGAAACAGACGGCGAGTACTAGCAATCAACGCAGTGTAGACCATAGTCTAAGTGACAATGATTAATAAGTCTCATTATATGTTTTTCTGTTGATGCTGCAGGGTTGATGAGACCGGGCCTTCATTTCCAATTACAAAATGGTGACGATGTTGGCTGTGTGCATGTGGCGTTAGGCTATATATTACATACAATTCTTTGAAAGTGTTGCATAGAGAGATGATATACCTCGGCCACCCGGTTCTTGAACTGGGCTGTACGCCAGTATCCCCTTGCCACCCAGTGAGATCTCCTGTGTATTCACTCAGTGTTACTGGGTGTTTAGAATTCTCTTGTTTTTCTTTGTTAGGTTGGGTTTTCGATAGGGATATGTAAACTCAGCCTGTTTGCGGGGTTGGTGTGGGTGGGGGTGGTAACTTAAGGGTGGGAATTATAAAGTTAAAACCAAAATGGCAGCAACATACCAGGGCACACATCCCATACCAATTGCAGTACAATGCAATTGATAATCTCCATTGTGGAATAACCGACCAACACAGACAATGACCACATACAATTGTCTAACTAGGAATGTACGGTGACTAAATGACAACAGGAAGGTTCGCCTGGTGCAATCATATCTAGTTAGGCATAACATTGACATATGCTTTCTTCAGGAAACGCATCTATCGAGTCTGACCACAAATATACTCCACCACAGACACTGGGGATGTATAAATCTTGCAACATATTCCAACTATGCTGGGGGTACTGCGATCCTAATTCGTAAGAACATTGGCTGGACTCAGACTTCACTGAAGTCGTACTCAGACGGCAGATACATAATACTGGAGGGCACATCTGGCATGACAAAGGTGGATCTGGTATCAGTCTATGGCCCTAAGTCAGACGCGCCTGAATTTTTTAATGACCTCTGGGGCAATTTACTGAAACTTGGTTGCAGCACAATAATTTGGGATGGGGACTTTAACACCATACTAGATGATTCTTTGGACCGCAGAGGAACGTCTCGCACACTACACCCAAATGCTAGTTCAGTGTTAAATATGCTAATAATATATAGTGAGTTAGTGGACACATGGAGAACATGGCATTCAGAAGTTCTGGAAGGCACATGTGTTGCATGCAGCACTCCACCTGGTCTCGTATCGATTTCGGGCTTATATCAAAAGACATAGCCACGTGGGTTGTAGACACTAGACACCTCCCCAGAACCCTTTCAGACCACACACCATGTTTGCTGTGATTACATATAACGTCTGTGCCTAGTCACGCATTTACATGGAAACTCACGTCAAATGCCTTATTAGATGCTGCATTCAGAGAGGAAATTAAACGTGATATACTTGAATATTTTACACTTAAAGAGGGCTCGGTACCATCCTCGTCATTCTTATGGGAGGCCTTCAAGACGGTGATCCGCAGTGAGTCTATAGCCCGACAAGCAGGCGTGTTACAGTCAATATGCCAAGCACTCAAGACCCTAGAAAACCTAAATCCAAGCGCTGGAACTCAAATACATTCAGACTGGAAATCGTGAGCTTCTTTCTCAGATTAGGGGCAAGCTAAGTGAATTCGAAGAGGAAGCACAGCGGGAGGATAGCTATTTAGCGGAAACTACTCATGCGAGGAAATATGGAGAGTGGGCAGTCCCAGGAAAAACACTGGCGGCCTTGCTCAGACCTCCACGTACCACAGACTACATAATTGAACTAAAAAATGAGGAACAACAGGCAGTTAGGGGTACAAAAGAGATTAAGACCCACCTCACAGAGTTTTATTAGGAGCTATACACTTCGCACTCTACAAACTCGTTTGAGAGCTTGCAACCCTATTTTGAATCTAAAGAGCTGCTGTGGCTTGTAAACGCCCATAGAGCGTACCTGGACAAACCATTCTCTGAGAAAGATACGGTCAGGGTTATAAATAGCTTGCAACCTGACAAAGCCCCTGGACTAGACGGCCTGTTTGATTCCTTTTATAAATATTTTGCTTCTATCCTTGCTCCCTACCTCATGGCAGTTTATCAGGAATCCCTTGACACTGGTACATTAGCCCCACTCTAAGGGAAGCAGGTATATTGTTATTACTGAGAGAGCGCAATTTGAATAAAACGTATATCCGAGTCATATTTAGAGGTATATCGTATAACGTAGGAATGAAATGTATATCGGACGTGAAGTTGACGCTTATAGCATAAAGTTAACAGACGTAACCAAAGTAATATAGGAAATGTAATTGTATTCACTTTAGAATGTAGTAGATTTAGATGGCCCGTATACGTAGTGAGCTAATGTAGAAATGTGTAGAAATGCTCATGAACAGAAGAACGTGCGAATTTGAATTCATGTATGTATGTAACTTTAAATGCAGAAACGGCGAGAAACGTAACATGGAGAAATGTGCAAGAGCATATATAACATAATATAATGAAGAAGAATGTAAATTATATTCTATGTATTAAGGTTCATATTCTACGTAATTGTATACTATGTAAAATGTATTCACACATGAGCAAAGTATTTGCTAGATGCAATCATATATAAATGTATGTTAAAGGTTATACTGAGTAGAAGAAGTTGTAGGAATGTTAGAAGAGTTTTAGGTCATTTGTGATTATAACCTGACTGACCAAGGGTTCGCAGGAGTATAGTCCGCTGTTGGTAATTTAGTGGGCTCACAGGAGTCGTGAATAGCCTTCACTTGAATGTGCGAGCCGAAGAGTCTAGTTCTTGTTAGATTTAAGGTGACAAATGTCGAACGAGGTTTATTGCCTAAACAGGAGAGGAGACGATTGGAATTTGAGTCTTGTTTTGAAATGACCATTCACAGGACCAAGAAGGGTTACAATCATAGCTGTAAAGAAAAGTTAGCTGATAAGTTGATAGGTTTGTTCCGAAAATGTCAAAGGTAAAGTTGAATGAAGTCACCGACAAGAAGACGAAGATGGCATCTAAGGAGAAAGGTCAACTTAACGAACGGCGAAGAAACGAAGCCATGGAAAGAGCTAGAAAATGACATCATGGGGGAAAGTCCGTGGTGGGCGTCGAAGGGGCGTTCCACCCACACTGTGATTGTGTATGTTAGGGACAGCACCCCGGGGAGAAGATAGCAAGAGCGATTAGCGGGAACAGCGAAGAGCTCAGGGCAAGCAAGAGATCAGATGACTTGAGCAGATGCGCTGAGAGAGATCAGAGCGCAAGGGAGCAGTAGGCCGAGGACCCTTAGAAGAGCGGATGGGTAGGCAGAGAGGGTACTGCTTCTTAAATTTAAGTTACCTTTAGAGGCTAAGAGAGTTTGAACTTCTTAGGGAGTCAAACTGCTGACACCTTTTTAGGGTTCTAGAAACTTGCGAAGTAGGGATGTCACCTAGTATAGAGTAGGGACAGATTTAACTTGATTATTTTTTCTCTTTCTGTAGATGACGCAGAAGAACCACTTCATATTGATGCTTTTTAATTTGCTGATTTTGGAACTGACTTTAATTGTATTTGTTTGTAGATTGAGGTTCTTTAGGGAATATATGTTCCTATTGGTTCCTGTATATTTGATGAATTTGATCCTGAGAGGATTGTATATGCAACTTTTCTTAATTTTATATTAAACCTTTTAAACTTTATCCGTTGTAAGTGGTTCTTCAGAGTGGCGTCAGTTAATGGGGTTTATCTAACCTATGCAGAGGCTGTCTTTTACTCAATGACAGAAATCAACCGATCCAAAATTGACGAATGAGATAAGTTATCAAATTGATCATAAAAGGTATTAAAATCTCATTCCCCGCAGTTGGTAGCAGAGAAAGATGGTTTTCTTCTTGAGGAAGACAACCTAGGTCAGGTTTAGTTTACCCCAAGGTCCCTAGTCATCGACGACCAGAAGAAGAATCCCTGCCGAAGAAGGTGCTGACGGTGCGTCGAGAGAAAAGCAGCAGAGTCGGTCGAGAGTGAGTATAAGGGTCATGCGTTGTAAGATTGCGGTGTTTTATGTTGTTCCTGTGTTGTAATGTCAAGCGGAGTTGAATGCCTGTAGTGTGATTGAGGGAAGGTTGTGAGCGCGCGCAACCGGATAAAATCTTATGTCCAGAGAGGGCTTAAGTGGTTCGGGTGTATCGAACACCCAGAGTAATTTGTCTACCATTTAAAGGGGGTCATGAGGTACCATTGATCGCCCGCAGACCGATGATAGGGGGAGCGTTTGAGTGAGTGTATGAGTAAACGCATGCTGGTCGTACGTTTACTGTGTGTAAGTAACCTATCAGTTGAGGTGAGCGTCTGACCGTAAGAGGAAGACGTTTCGCCAGTTGAGGTGACAATTACAGTTAGACTGTGGCCGTACAGTCAGAGAAAAGTGATCGCTTGGACGGAAGTAGTCATTTTTCGGCGTATGAATGAAACGCATGTAAGACCGCGAGACGAGTTGAGAAACGGAGGAAACTGCTGCAGAGGGAACGAGTGACGTCAGCGTAGAGTCGCGCTGAGATTGGTCGGTTAGCGTAGAACCGAATTGGGATAGGCTGATTAGCGAGAGTCGCACAGGGATTGGTAGTAATCATCAGGACGTAATAAGGAAGAGAATTAATAAGAGAAAATCGTAGATCAAAAATGAAGTGCTTTAAGGGTTTAAGAAAAATCTTTAGGAGAAATAGAAGAAATTTATATGCTGGAGAAGAAGCTCCACCAGAAGGCACACCAGCTTATCATATGGCAGTAAATGTCGGCTTACACTCGATATTATGGATCTCCGAGTGGAATAGGCTAACGGAAGGGGAAAAGGAACTGACGTTTCCGAGATTCGGAACATTTAAGCTAGACGTGTTGAACCAACTGAAAGCGGTAATGCTTGCAACGAGACCTCTACCGAGGCCAACACAATTCGAAGCACTTAGTGCATGGTTTAGAGCAGCACACGAAAAGAGCGTAAAGAGGCGCCAAGAAAGAGTGAGACGATCAGTAAAGGCAGTACAGGATGCCAAATGGGATGAAGAAGCTAAGAAGTGGAGAGTGCAAAAGATAGAAGCAGACAAACTGTTCACCATGATAGAAGCTACGGGAGAAAAGAAACCTCCAGAGGAGGAAGATGAGGAAAGCGAGACGGAGGAGGATCTAATAGATAGGCTGTTAACAGATAGACCACCTCCATATAGCGGTGAATCCGCAAGTCCCATATTGCAGCAAGGGGACGGAGCTAGATGGGGAGAATATAAATCGATCCCAGTAACAGAGTGGGACTCCAACAAGAGTGAGGAAATACCCCAAGCTAGTTCTGAACAGAGAGTAGTGGGAAGATTCGTGGTCCAGAAGGTGCCAGAGACGCAATGTGCAAGGTCGTACCAAATGCCAGACGCTCTACAAGTACCTGTTACCATAGGCCCTATAGTGTCAATCTACAACCCAGAGGGGGTCCAGCAGGAGGAACAGGCACGATGGGACAGGGAAAGGGCAGAGATGGAGAATAGGAATAAAACGATGAATCCTCAAAGACAGAGATTAGCACCAGTGAGTCGGAGTACCCCATTAGATTCCGCAACGGGTCCCTGGATCGAACAAGGGGGTCAAAGAGGATCAATGGATTTGAGGGGACCAAAACCGAAATCCTATAAGGAATTAAGGGAATATCTGAAAGAATGGGATACTGCCGAAGAGGCTCGGAATAAAAGTTTAGAACCAGGAGCAGAGTGGAGAGACCAGGATAACCAGATCCTCTCTCATTGTGGAGCTGGCGAAAGCAGCCCGGAGTGGGAGAGAGGGAGTCAAGGAAGCAGAGGAGATACTTGCCCTACTACTAGTGGCAATAGGCAAACGTGTAACGATAGGAGTGCAGGGTGTGGCGAAGTGCCTCGCGTCACCTTTAGTGAGGGAGAACGAAGGACGCAGGAGTACCGAAACACTTTCAGATGCACAAACCATACTCCGGATGAAAATGTGCAACATTGGAATCACGGGAACATGGAGAGTCGTGAAACGTCTCGACATGCCTCCGGTGATTACGGATGGAATCACGGGAACATGGAGAGCCGCGAAGGGTCTCGCCATGCGTCCGGTGAACAAGAAAGAAGTCTTGAGAATATAGGGAGTCGCGAAACGTCTCGCCATACATCCGGTGATCATGAACGAGATCGCGGGAGCATGGAGAGCCATGAAGGTCCTTATCGTTTGTTGAGTGATACCAGACAGCAAGCGAGTTACAGTGGTTTAGAACAGCACGGAGGATCCTATCTCGTATCTGGAGAAACCGAGTCGAAAAGACGGAATGTAGGGTTGAGGGATGGAGCATTGTTCCACCACACCCCAAGGGAAGATGGAAAAGCTTGAGATCTAGAGAGGTGGGAACAAAGAGATGGAAGAAAAATTCCTCATAACTCACCTGTGCTTAGGCGTAGGGCGCATAGTGGAGGTGAGAGGGATGTAAGAGAACAACCTAGGACTGACGTACTGAGAGCTGAAATAAAAGCAAGACGCATAGATGTAATGAGTTTAAAATCAGACTTGGATGAAATAATTGACGGCACAGTGGCAATTGAGAGGTTAGAGCTGTACGCACCAGATGAGATTCTGTTTTTGTCTAAAGACGTTACCCGAAAAGCGAGAGCAGCTCATGAAAAGTTATCTGAATTGGCAGAAAAGTACATGATAGACATATCACGAACTAAGGCTTTACAGGCCAACCATAGGCTGAATTGCACGGATCAAGATTTAGATGAGCGCAGAACGATTGGGTTAAGAGTACACATAAGGGAATTGGTCATGTGCATTAGGATATGGAGAGATCTGGATAGATGGGAGGAAAGATGGTCCAAGAAGGGATCTGTCAGACGGAGTACACTTATAAAGTCTCAGGATACAGACTTAATGCGAATGGAAGCTTTCCCTTTGCGAGAAATCGCGAACGGAAACTACGTGCATGTACCATGGAGTAGGGGGGATTTAGCGGCATTCACTAATTCCTTCCCGAAGCTTAGAGAAAATCCCGTGGAGTGGTACAAGCAGGTAGAGAGATTCGTGAAGATCTCTAAGGTACTGTGGATCGATTTGAACACACTGTTCGATATCGTGGTACCCGGAGATTTGTGGACGGCATGCAAACTTAGTATTGAATGGCCCACTTGCGAGCCTCCGAGAGATACCCAGACAGGTGGTCCATCAGATAGAGTCATGGAAAAATACGAGAGAGCAATAACATGGCTAAAAGAGAAAGTGCTGGTGCAAGACATAGACTGGGTTAAGATAGATCGAACAACTCAGGAGCCTAAAGAGACAGTTCACGAGTTCTATGAGAGGTTACTGAAAGCATTCAAACAGTACAGTGGATTAGACGTAATGGATCCTAAGGACATAGGACAGTTTGTGTCAAAGTTTGTTCTCGGACTGAGACCAGACATAAGCCTGATGATTCAACAGCATTTAATTTGCTGGCAGAACAAACCTTTAGATGAGATTCTGAGGTATGCAAGGTACTGTAGCGATGAGATAGATACAAAGGCAAAGAAGCTTAAGGAAAAGCTGATGTTAGTACAGATGCAAGCAGCCGGAAAGAGTGGACAGCGGCAGCAGGGAACAGGAACGCCAGCAAAGAAACAGAATAATCAGAGCAGAGATGAGGAAGAAAGATCGAGACCGAGAATGGATATCGCAACACTGAAGAAGACGACAAGGTGTCATCAGTGTAATGAGGTGGGACATTGGAGACGCGAGTGTCCTTACAATGTTGAGACAGGGGAATTAGAACAGGAGGAGGAAGAGGTACAGAACAACGTGGTCAAGGGAGCAACAGTCCCGAAGGGAAAGTTTATCAAAGGGGGGACTCAGACTCCTCGAGCCCCGTTTCCTCAACCGCCTCGCATTGCGAATGGAGGGAAAACCTATAGACAAATGCCATTGTTCGTAGGAGGAGAAGAATGCTACTACGTTGATCCTCTTACAGGGCAACGAGTGAATAGGGAAGAAGACTGTACTCTAGGAGCAGCCCTGGAAGTAGATCAGAGAGGACCATACGTAGAAGCTGAAGTAGCTGGATGTCCTACGACCTTTTTGGTGGATACGGGAGCCACTAGATCCACGTTGAGATCAGCGGTAGTCCCAGGTCTGCCGATATCAGGAGAGATGATTCAGGTGGTAGGAGTCGCAAACAAGAGGATGACGAATCCTCTGACAGAACCAGTATCAGTGAAAATAGGGAATTACAGTGACGAACATCAGTTTGTGATCTGTGATTCTAGCCCGGTGTGTTTGTTAGGAAGAGATCTGTTGTGTAAACTGAATTGCACAATACATTGCACACCTGAAGGAGTAGAAGTGCAGACCAATGATGAAGATGCCGATTTTAAAGTTGTAAATTCGCAGGAATGTGTGGAACTATATCCTACCTTAACAGTGGAGGAGCTTCCACAGGATTTGAGGGAGAAAGTGTCAGCTGAGGTGTGGGATTTTACTGGAGAAGAAATAGGATTAATCAAGGGAGTAGAACCAGTAAAGATCATGGTAAGACCCAATGCCGAGTACCCAAGAACACCACAATACAAGTTGACACCGGAGACGATTGCAGGAATAAAGCCTGTGATCGAATACATGATTAAACAGGGAATATTGAAGGAGATCGTGGGTAGTCCATGTAACTCACCGATTATGGGTTTGCAGAAGCCTAGTGGAAAATACAGAATAGTGCAGGATCTTCGAAAGATTAATAATATTGTTGTCTCATGTTGTCCAGTGGTACCGAATCCATCAGTGATATTATTTCAGATACCGTTCCAAGCTGAATGGTTCACCGTGATAGATTTGTGCCAGGCTTTCTTTTCGATTCCTTTAGATGAAGAGAGCCAGTATCTTTTCGCTTTTAAGCTGGAAGATCGCGTTTTAACATGGTGTCGTATCCCTCAGGGGTATACAGAAAGCCCATCGATTTTTAACCAGCTATTAAAGAGAAATCTTGAAAGTCTAGTGCTGCCCAAGAACTCAGTTCTAGTCCAGTACATAGACGACCTCCTAGTTGCGTCAGAAACTGAGGAAGCTTGCAGAGTAGACACCATCACCTTGTTAAATCACTTGGCCGAGAACGGGCATAAGGTGTCTCCAAGTAAATTGCAATATTGTCTTACTGAAGTGCAATACTTGGGCCACAGGATTGAAAAGGGGAAACGGAAGGTGTCTCCAGACAGAATAGAGGCGATTATGAAAATGAACGCGCCTACAACACAAAGAGAGGTCAGGATGTTTCTAGGCATGGTCGGTTATTGTCGGCAGTGGATAGCTAACTTCTCACTGAAGGCAAAACCTTTATTACAACTGACGCACAAGGGAGTGAGTGATCCGGTACCATGGGACAAAGATTGTTTGATGGCGTTTTTGCAGCTGAGGGAGGACTTATGTCGCGCCCCGGCTTTAGGAATGCCTGATTACACAAAACCATTTTTGCTTTACTGCTGCGAAAGAGAGGGATGCGCTTTAGCAGTTTTGGCCCAGATTCATGGAGATGCGCGTAGGCCAGTAGCGTATTTTTCGGCTACATTAGATCCAGTAGCCGCAGCGTTGCCCGGATGTTTCAAATCCGTTGCTGCAACGGGTGTCAGCATTGAAAGATCTGAAAGTGTGGTGATGGGACATCAGTTAGTGGTGTACGTACCGCATTCTGTGGAATTGTTAATGACCAGGACTAAGACTCAGCATCTGACGAATAGCAGGCTCACACGCTACGAGCAAGTCATACTGGCTGCCGAGAATGTGACCCTAAAGAGATGCTCCGTCTTGAATCCTGCTACATTGATGCCACTTCCAAATGAGGTGGATGATGAAATTTGTACAGATCATGACTGCCTTGATGTGACTGAACTATGCACCAAACCGAGACCCGATATCGTAGATGAGCCATTGACTGACCCCGATGAAATTTTCTTTGTTGATGGTTCATGCGTAAGAGACGATATTGGTCAGCTGAGAGCAGCTTATGCAGTTTGTACAATTACCAGAGTTGTAGAAGCCGCTTGCCTGGAAGGAGTACACTCCGCTCAGGTAGCTGAAATTGTTGCTTTGACGCGTGCCTGTTTAGCAGGTAACAAAATTCGAGTCACCATATACACCGATAGCCAGTATGGTTTCGGGGTAGTTCACGATTACGGGCAGTTATGGTCTCAAAGAGGTTACATGACCTCCTCGGGTTCTCCCATTAGGAATGGAGAATTCGTGAGATTATTGTTAGAGGCATTGCAAGGCCCGACAGCTATTGCAGTAGTCAAATGTGCTGCACATACAAAAGGCGTGGATTTTGTGTCACAAGGTAACCGCTATGCGGATGAAGTAGCGCGTTACTGCGCAGAACAAGGATATTCTCACACTGATGTGAAAGTGGGGGGAATTCAAGAAAGAACTGAATTGACAATGTTGTTAGATACTGTAGATACGTGGGATGAACTGAAATGCGTTCAGGAAAATGCACCAGAAGATGAGAAAAAGGGCTGGGAAACAGCTGGGTGTATAAAAAGTGAGATGAACTTTTGGATCTCCGCCGATGGGAGAGCAGTTTTACCAAATGAACTTGTTAGTCCAATGGCAAGGAAATTGCATGGATCAGCACACATAGGGAGAGATGCCATGGTGAGAGTATTCAGACAAACGTGGTTTAATCCTAAATTTAGAGTAGCGGCAGAAGCAGTATGTCAGCGATGTGCGATCTGTCAGCAACTAAACGTGGGAAAAAGAACACCAGTCACATTGAGTCACATTGGGAGGTCTGGGGGGCCTTTCAATAGGATGCAGCTTGATTTTATAGAAATGCCTATATGCAACAAACTTAAATACGTTTTAGTGATTGTTTGTATATTTTCTAGATGGGTTGAAGCTTACCCTACACGTAGATGTGATACACTTACAGTAGCAAAACTGTTACTTAGAGAGTTAATACCGAGGTTTGGGGTGCCATCCTCTTTGGAATCGGACAGAGGAACTCATTTCAACAGCGAAATAGTGAAGATGTTGTGCTCAGCTTTGAGTATCGATCAGAAGCTCCATTGCAGTTATCGACCAGAAGCTTCAGGGATTGTAGAGCAAATCAACAGCACAATTAAGTCCAGACTTGCCAAAGTTTGTTCATCAACATCCCTGAGTTGGCCAGACGCACTACCAGTGGTTCTTATGAGCATACGTAGTACACCAGATAGAAAAACAGGTCTCTCTCCACATGAAGTGCTAATGGGGAGAGCTATGAGATTGCCATCGGTTCCGACTGCAGCGTTATTGAACATCACAGACAACTTGATCTTGGACTACTGCAAGGGACTATCTGATGCCATTAATTCTGTGTCCCTCCAGGTCCAGGCTGCAGAGGTTCCATCAGCACAAGACTTGTGCCATGACCTGAGTCCAGGGGACTGGGTCTTGGTTAAAAAGCATGTCAGGATGGAAGAACTGCTTAGACGTGCGTTGGCGAGGACCATTTCAAGTCATACTTGTTACGAACACTGCAGTGAAGTGTGGAGGCCTGCCAAATTGGATACACGCTTCACACACTCGAAGAGTGCCAACACCTCTAGAAGAAACAGCTCCTCTCTCGGATGAGAATCCAGCAGAAAGCGGAGAAGACATAGAGGGGGAAAGCCAAGCTGTAGAGGTGATCGAAGAGGCTGAGACTGTGACGGAACAGGTCGACGAAGGTCAAGATACCAGTGAGACCGAAGTCGCCTCAGGAGAAGAAAGTAACTGGGAAAGTGAATCGGATACTGAACAAGCTGAGAGTGACCAAGAGACGGGTCCAAGAACAAGGAGCAGGAGGACAAGGAGTGACGAAGCCAGCTGGCCAGAGAGAAGAAGGAGGCCAAGCTTGAAGGTACAACCGGAGAAAACCCTTGTCCCAATCTCCAAAGAATCAGACCAAGAAGAGGAAACTACAGACTCAGGAACTGAGAGTCCAAGAAGATCGAGAAGGGTACGTGTGCCCTGCAGAAGGTACGCCACCCCAGAGTGGACTTATCTAGCAGATGTCTTGGGGACAGAAATCTGGGAGAGTGAAGAACGTGAAAGTAATCGATCTCGATCCATTTGTGGCAGTGGAGATATGGATGTTGACTCCTGGATTAGAGACTGAGGGATTACTAACTTTCACACTTCCCATACCCCCATACTTGAGTCAGATCAAAGATTTAGTGTTAAACAGATTACAATTTCCAACATTTGGTCATCAAATTCCGGAAGAAGAAGAAAAAGTCATTCGTTTTGAATTATTGGAACTTGTTGCAAGAGCTGCAGGTACAAGAATAATTGTTGATGTATAAAGACTGTTGTATATAAGTTATAAAGAAGAAGATAACCTAGCGCCGAGTGGAAAGAAGAATAAAATTAGGGATTACATTTAGAGGACGGAGAAGGGTTAGGGTTGTCTGTTGTTAAAAATAAAGAGACATTGTTGCGAAAAAGAGACTGTTGTTGATAAAGAGCACTTTATAAACTGAGAAGAAAACAAAGCAAGCCAAAGACTGGAAAGGAAAGGAAAACTTTTTCGCAAAAGGAAGGAGTTACGCTGTTTTTGACAACATGGAGAACGGCAACCCAAACAGAAAGGCTAAATGCATAATAGGCACACTTATAGCAGTAGTAATTTTTCTTATAATTACAGTAGTGACAATATCATACATAATAGGACATGAAGCAGATAAAGAAATAGCAGATGTAAAGCCTGTAACGACTTTGAAACCTGCTCTTGATGGGAAGAAGGAGGAGAGCAATGTTATACGTGAAAAGGCGTTATTGGCAGACGAAGCTCGTAGGTTACATATAGACGAGTCACAAGGAAACTTTAGGTCAAACGCATATGCTAAACTGTTATACGAATATATCGATGCCATGGAGGCCAAGGATTGCTATGTATGTATGCAATTGCCGGCTTCTGTAGATGAGGGCATTAGATATCATCATCTCCCATTGACTTATGGGATAACATGTAGTTTACTGCTAAGTATATTTTATGGTAGAGAAGGATTTGAGTACTACTTTTCAAATTATGATTCGGTACTGCCTGAAGTTCCGAATTATAAGCAAATGAATAAGTGGGACTATTATAAAAAGGAGGATAGACTAGCCAAATTCTTCCTTCCTTGGGATACATTAGATACATCATACGCACGTAGAAATAATCTGACTTGCAAAGTGTCAGAGATTGAGAAAAAGTTCATAGGACAAGTAGATGACCGATACAGAAGGCAGAAAATTCTAAAAATGTCAGGACAGTGGAAAACTGATTGGACCGAAGAAGAGAAGGCACATAAAAGGAAAGGGAGCAATGGTCCAATAGCATTGGATAGAACGCAGAAAGGAAAGTTATGTTTAACTCGAAGCAAGACATATTATGAGAGTGTATTTGTAGGTGAAGTAAATTGCGAACATGCTTTTCGATTAGAGTACTATACGAAGGATTTCATGAAGGAAATGCAAGTGATTCCTAATGTATATTTTGTATGTGGGAGAAATGCCTATGTAAAACTGCCTGACAATTGGTATGGTTCGTGTTACTTGGCAATTGTCTTCCCTAAAATATACCATGCAAAGGATTTAGCGATCATAGAAGGAAAGGCTTCGACAAGAATGAAAAGAGAAGTAGGAGATGCAGAAGTAGTAGGAGACGTATTTGGAGCGTTGTTTCCTATGTTAGGTTTAATACTTAACGATGTTAAGATCAGGAGACTAGCTACAGTCGTAGATAGATTATCTGCAAGTACTGCAAGGTCATTAATGCTAATAGAAGGTGAGATGCAATCGATTAGAGCAATGGTTCTTCAGAATCGACTTGCTCTTGATGTGCTATTAGCAAAAGAAGGCGGAGTTTGCAAGGCTTTGAAGGTCCAGGAATGTTGTACTTATATTCCTGATAATTCAAAACCACTTGAGAAGGTCATAAGAAACATTACACAGATTCATCAAGAAATCGAAGATTTGTCAAAAATAAATGTTTGGGAAAAAGTAGGTCATGGAGTAGGAACGGTTGGAAGTTGGTTTGCCAACCTTGGTAAAAGTATAGTATGGTATATATTAAAACCTGTATTAATAGTATTAATTTGTATAATCACATTGTTAGGATTAGTAAAACTATATAAATGGTATAGGACGAACCGGTTACAAAGGTCTATGAGAGAACAAGAAAGGAGATTAGCTGCTTTACAAGATCAACAGTACAAAAGCTTGAGAGCACTTGAAATGATGAAAAGAGGGAATGATGTAACTAGTTCTGTTTAAAGGTGATATTCAAATTGCATTTAGTGATGACTCCTAAAAGTCATCAAAGGGGGGAACTGAGAGAGCGCAATTTGAATAAAACGTATATCCGAGTCATATTTAGAGGTATATCGTATAACGTAGGAATGAAATGTATATCGGACGTGAAGTTGACGCTTATAGCATAAAGTTAACAGACGTAACCAAAGTAATATAGGAAATGTAATTGTATTCACTTTAGAATGTAGTAGATTTAGATGGCCCGTATACGTAGTGAGCTAATGTAGAAATGTGTAGAAATGCTCATGAACAGAAGAACGTGCGAATTTGAATTCATGTATGTATGTAACTTTAAATGCAGAAACGGCGAGAAACGTAACATGGAGAAATGTGCAAGAGCATATATAACATAATATAATGAAGAAGAATGTAAATTATATTCTATGTATTAAGGTTCATATTCTACGTAATTGTATACTATGTAAAATGTATTCACACATGAGCAAAGTATTTGCTAGATGCAATCATATATAAATGTATGTTAAAGGTTATACTGAGTAGTAGAAGTTGTAGGAATGTTAGAAGAGTTTTAGGTCATTTGTGATTATAACCTGACTGACCAAGGGTTCGCAGGAGTATAGTCCGCTGTTGGTAATTTAGTGGACTCACAGGAGTCGTGAATAGCCTTCACTTGAATGTGCGAGCCGAAGAGTCTAGTTCTTGTTAGATTTAAGGTGACAAATGTCGAACGAGGTTTATTGCCTAAACAGGAGAGGAGACGATTGGAATTTGAGTCTTGTTTTGAAATGACCATTCACAGGACCAAGAAGGGTTACAATCATAGCTGTAAAGAAAAGTTAGCTGATAAGTTGATAGGTTTGTTCCGAAAATGTCAAAGGTAAAGTTGAATGAAGTCACCGACAAGAAGACGAAGATGGCATCTAAGGAGAAAGGTCAACTTAATGAACGGCGAAGAAACGAAGCCATGGAAAGAGCTAGAAAATGACATCATGGGGGAAAGTCCGTGGTGGGCGTCGAAGGGGCGTTCCACCCACACTGTGATTGTGTATTTTAGGGACAGCACCCCGGGGAGAAGATAGCAAGAGCGATTAGCGGGAACAGCGAAGAGCTCAGGGCAAGCAAGAGATCAGATGACTTGAGCAGATGCGCTGAGAGAGATCAGAGCGCAAGGGAGCAGTAGGCCGAGGACCCTTAGAAGAGCGGATGGGTAGGCAGAGAGGGTACTGCTTCTTAAATTTAAGTTACCTTTAGAGGCTAAGAGAGTTTGAACTTCTTAGGGAGTCAAACTGCTGACACCTTTTTAGGGTTCTAGAAACTTGCGAAGTAGGGATGTCACCTAGTATAGAGTAGGGACAGATTTAACTTGATTATTTTTTCTCTTTCTGTAGATGACGCAGAAGAACCACTTCATATCGATGCTTTTTAATTTGCTGATTTTGGAACTGACTTTAATTGTATTTGTTTGTAGATTGAGGTTCTTTAGGGAATATATGTTCCTATTGGTTCCTGTATATTTGATGAATTTGATCCTGAGAGGATTGTATATGCAACTTTTCTTAATTTTATATTAAACCTTTTAAACTTTATCCGTTGTAAGTGGTTCTTCAGAGTGGCGTCAGTTAATGGGGTTTATCTAACCTATGCAGAGGCTGTCTTTTACTCAATGACAGAAATCAACCGATCCAAAATTGACGAATGAGATAAGTTATCAAATTGATCATAAAAGGTATTAAAATCTCATTCCCCGCATTACTTAAACCTGACAAGACACCAAGCCTTTGTGATTCATATTGCCCGTTATCCCTAATAAATACAGACAATAAAATGTACGCAAAATTATTGGCGAATAGAGTCCAACCATTATTACCGCTCATCGCCAGGCCGGACCAATCGGGATCTATCCCCGGGAGATCAACTGCGCAAAACTTGAGTACCTTTTTTGCGATACTACATTATCTTGACCCACATTTCCCTGCAGTGGCCGCATTTCTTGACGCCACTAAAGCATTTGATTCTCTTGAGTGGTCATTCCTTTTGCTGTCCTTCAAAGAATGGGATTCAGCCCACTCTTCATAAAGTAGATACGACTACTATATATTAACCCCACAGCGTGCCTTTTTGTCAACGGCCGAATTACGGAGGCCTTCCATATCACACGCAGAATGAGACAGGGATGCCCCCTCTCGTCCCTGCTTTTCGCAATAGCAATGGAACCACTTACAGGGTGTCTGCATCAGCACCATTCAGAGAAAGCACTGGGATTCTCATCTAGGGAATAATAATATCACAATATGCAGATGATATCACTTTATAGATCAGTAATCTCCAAACTAATTTACAGCCAGCACTTCGGGAGATTACACATTTTGGAGGTCGGTCAGGCATACAGACAAATTGGGAGAAGTCTACGCTGTTCCCATTGACGAATGACATTACCTCCTTTGAACAGGACTACCCGCTCTGCTGAGCAGAAGGTCCGGTAAAATATCTAGGGATCTGGTTAAGCAGGGACACCCAAGAATTATGGAATATGAACATGGGTTGCACCATTACTTGGCTAGAGGGGAAAATTAAACTTTGGGCTATGCTGCCATTTTGTCCCTTGCGGGAAGGATAGCAGTTGCTAAAATGGTCGTCCTTCCTATATTTCATTACATTTTCATCAATGTCCCTCTCATACTCACTCAAACATTTTTACCAAACTACATTTGTTGCTGATATCTCTGGTGTGGGCGGAAGGGCAGGCTAGCGTTGACTGGGAAACACTGACACTTCCGCTGAGTCAGGGAGGGTTGGGGGCACCGGATTTCTCCCTATATGCATTCTGCGCTTAGGCGCAATTTTTTCATTTTTGGATACATCCAATCCCCTTCCAACAACACTTGACGGCGGAGTGTGACATAGTTTCTCCTACCCCCTTAGAGGTGGTGGTGTGCTGGCCACACAAACACCCCCGCCATACCATTCATACTACAGAAACACTGCGATGGGCCTGGGACAACCTCCAACAGAGGGCCAACTTGCCCCGCTATTTGTCCCTTAGATAGCTCTGGTAAAAAAACTACAAATGCCCCCACTGGAGGATCAGGGCACCATAGTGAGGGCTAAGAGACTAGGGGGGTCATTAGGATGACGGGTGGACAAAGTCCGCCCGTCATCCTACCGGTGAAAGGGACCGCCCGCCATAAGGGCGGGGGTCCCTTGGCTAGCATTAGGATGCGCCCGCCACAGTGGCGGGCATGTCCTGCATTCCTACCATTGTAGCGGGCGGTGCACTCAGCACCGCCTACCACAATTGCAGGAAGGCATGCTGTGCACTTCCATGCACAGCATGGCAGGTGCCTGCCATGCTGTGCATGGTACTGCTTGGGGGTTCCATAGGTACCCCCCATGTGCACCCCCACCCCCCGTAGTCCATGGGGGCCCGCATCCGGCCCCCAAAGCAGACTCCGCATGCCTTTCCGTGGTGGCATTGCTGCCACGGAAAGGCATCTTGACTGTCTTTTCGTCCGTCGCAGACCCCCCAGCCATACTAATATGCGGGGGGGTCATTCCGGCTAGGATGGTGGGCGGATCGCCCCCACCATCCTAATGGGGGCCTAGGTATTCGAAGTTGTGCGGATTTATACTGGGAGAAGGGATTCCTTGGCCCGCCGGCTCCAACTGACACACCACTCCCTTCCTTCTCCGATACATTGCTTTATCATCACATACGGGCAGTTTGCCGTCAGACGCAAATCACATTTCCAGACCCCTCACCCACTTTGGCAATCCTTAGAGAATATCCTCTCCACTCCATCAGCGCAAAAGCTTATTATTAGACTCTACTCTTCTATGCAAATACACTATCCAGTGACAACACAAATCACAGGAAGCAATGGAATGCAGAGCTGCACCCACACGTAACAGAAGAGGAATGGAAGCTCTGCTGTGCACAGCTTGAACAGCTGTCACCAAACTACAAGCTTGGTTATTTCATTTTAAATTCCTCAATCAATATTACAGAACATCAATGCAATTGTTCCGTAAGGGTCTCAGGCCCAATGCGTAGTGTTGGAGTTGTCATGCAGATCAGGCGACTTTTCTGCATCTGGCCTGGGTTTGCCCCCCAGATAGCAGCGTATTGGAAAGAGATATTTCACAATATAAGTGACATACTCATGGTACACATAGTGCCCAGGGCACTGATGAGGCTATTGGGTTATGTGAAGGGAGCCCCAGTCGGGGTTCGCAGACTGCTAGCCATGTTGTTATTATTATTCAAACGTAGGATTGCTATGAAATGGGGCAGATCATGCCCTCCCCGGCTGAAGGATTGGATTCTGGATTTAACCTTTTGTAAAGAGCAACTCGCTGCTTTCTGGGAATTATTGCCCATCGCGTCCAGGCCGAAGGACATTTGGGGTCCGTTTGTGAATTGGCTGCGGGCGGCGGACCCTGATACACCAGAACACGGTGAGGCGAACACAGACAATTGACTTGCCTTCCTGTTGCATATGACTGACAATTATATACCCACACCTTTGTTGCTTCATAGGTTAGTTCCCCACATATGCCATATGTATATAAATTGTGTACTAAGAAAGCTATTTTTTGTATATGATGGTTGTTGTTCAGCTACAGCTGTATCATTTGTTATCCGCCATGCCCTTTAATGCTGTGGATATTAAATTGTATGTCTTTTAGTACTGCCAATAAAAACAATAAAAAAAAACAAAAAGAAGATTTTGAACTGTGTTTGCATCACAAAAGTGACCGAAATCATAGGAAAATCTTTTTTCCCCCAATTTGGTGGCCAATTAGGAAGGCGGACGGATGCAAGACCACTGGGCTGGAGGCGGCAGAAAATGCACCTCATCGTCCGCCGGCAGCGGGCCTTCCGTTCCGTCGCCATATTAGGAAGGGGAACTGGGCACATTTACCATCCGCCGCGTAAAAACGTGAACCGCTGTGGGAACACACCAGACACCACGGCGGACAGAGCCAATCCAGGCTCACTGCCGTGCGGAATGACTTCACGACCGTCCGCAAAATTACGATGTTGCAAACAAACCAGAACACTGCAGCGGAAACACCTCCATCTCATAGACGGCTGAAGCATCACAACAGAGAGGGAAAGCATTGTCACGAGACCCACCGCACGGACCCGACCGCCATGGACCCAGCCCCACACGCCCTGTTCCTACTTCACTACCAGCAAGTCATGCACTGTCGTGGACGCCGCTGCAGGTACGCAAGCACGCAATACACACATACCACGCCACAGCATGCATGAACACTGGTACCTGTCCACACCAGAAACCCTGGTGGGGACAGGAACACACACAAGTGCACCCACACCAGTCCCACCTCAGTGCAATCACCCCCGCATCAGGCACATGACGCCCACGCAACACCACAGCCAGCCCACGGACATCGCACCGTAGCGGCGCACACGCCAGAACCCAAGTGTCCAAGATACCAGCAAGGCAGACAGGTAGGCATGGCCCGTACACTCAGCCCACAGGGCCTCCACCCCACCACACACACAGAAGGCACACCACACACAAGGAGACATGCAGGAGCATCAACAAGTCCCCCAGCCCCCCCTCCCAGGTACCTGCACATAGGACACCCCCCCAAACCCCCCTGCAACCAGCTGGACATGCACAGAATGTTGGGGTGAACATGAAAACAAGACACCCAACCACAGGGTAATGGCAACACAATCACCAAAAGGCACCCCACATCGATGCCACTTACACTCTGTACAATCACAAATACAACACACACACCACACATGAACATAAACCACCACAAACAAGCCACCAATACCCACAGCCAGACACACATATCAGAAGCCAGCTGCAATGGAGAACATGCACACAGATACTAAAAAGCTAAGGGGACACTCAAGAAAAGGCATCGGGCTAGCACAAAGCATGTCTACAGCACATACAAGAGAAGCAACACAGCACAACACCCCAGTCTAGCAAACAACACCTGGATGACACAGTCAAGCAATGTAAACCACAGTGAACTGCGTGCAACAACAACTCTGGGTGACAAGAAGGCAAGCCTTGCAGAGGCACAAGAAGCTGAGGAAGTGCACAAGGTCAAATGCAGAAGATAAGAAGGATGCACATTAGGCCAATGCAAGCCAAAATACACTCACAGCACTGCATGCATGACAAGTAGTGGGAGAAATAAACAGATGCACAACCACACATTACAGGGATACAAAAAATACCTCCACAACACCAAGCAGCACACAGACAACATCACATCCTGGAAGGGTAGTAGAGTTGTAATGGATGGTGAGGTGTGTGTGTTGATGTGCAGGTTGTTGTGTGGCTATTGGTGTATGTGGTGCTGTGCTCTGCTGTGTGCCTCTTCTCTCAGTTCTGCTGTGATGCAAAGGATTGTGGGGATGGGAGGGGCTCCTTTTATTTTCTTCTTCGTGGCTGTGTCCCAATGGTATCTTGCAGTCAGGTATGTTGTGGGTGTGGACCCTTGCCTGTCAGGTTTTCAACCATGGGGGTGTGTTTTTGATGTGCGTTATTGGGGGAGGGGTGTGTTCATGGTAGTTTTGGGTCCTGATTTGCTGGATTGCATGGTACCTTGCAGCCGCCATTTTTTTAGCGGTCTGACCGCTGATACTTACATTTGTCGATGTTATTTTCCGCTACGGTCGTGGAGGGTGATTCTTTACGTTTCCCTGGCGGTGTTATCCTAATCGTGCGGCTGGTCACTCTGCTGCACTGTCTGCGGTTCGGCCTGTTACCGCGGCTATGCCGTCCGCGGCGGTCGGTTTTTCTATGGTTCCGTCCGCGGTCGGCGGTCTTTGGAGACATCCATCCGCCACGGTCGGGTTTTGCTGGAGGGGAATCCTAATAGCACCGCCGGTTTCCCCACAGTGCGGTCGGACGGTCATTTCCCGCGAGACCGACGGCCCCGACGCTTTCCGTCCGCCATCCTAATCAGCCCCTTAGTTTCCAGTGCAAAATCAATTGAAAGTAAAGCAAAGCATTGCTGTTAGATATGGGGTCTCTAATTGGCAAAGGTATGCCCCTGCCAAAGAATGGACCCACAATCCTAGTCAGTGTCAGTAAGTTACACACCAAAGATAACCTATACTCACCCCCTTGGTAGATTGGCACAGACCAGTCAGGCTTATCTCCAGAGGCTTTGTATAAAGTATTTGTACACATACAAACAGTAACACAATAAAAATACCACAAAAATACTCAACACCACTTTAGAAAAATAGCCAATATTGTTTGAGTAAAACAAGAGCAAAATGATAAAAAATTTAACATACACACATCAAGATATGAATTTGCAAACACTGAGTGCACTTATAGCGTTTAGAAACACAATTGCTCTAGTTGGGGCTAATTCGACGTGCTTGACATAGTCGGATCCACAAGTTCAGCCTGACCAAGAGTGCGTGCCAGCTACAGAGTCGTACAGACCGCAGTGCAGTTCCTTGGAGACATTGAGAAAGAAAGATGTTGCAAGGCGACGGGTAGGTGAGGCGTCCCTGAGGCAGTTGCGGCATCGGTCCTTACTGCTATGCAGGTCATTGAAGCATCAGTGCTCGGGGATGGGGCGTCGCACAATGGAGGTGAGGCATCACTTTAGCAAGTGAGGCGTTGGTTCCTGAAGGTGGTGCAGATTCATTGAGCTGCTGTTGCCTTGAGAAATTACAAGGCGCAGGGGAGGTGTTGAGGAGGTTGTGGCGAGGTACCTGTTCCAATGGTGGTGCAGTGTTGATGAAGCATTGAGGGTCAAGCTGTGAGGCGTCAACTTCACAGTGACGACGTCACACCACAAGGCCACAGATGCTGTGGCAGAGTTGGAGTCAAGTGTCACGGAAACCGGTGACATGGTACTCAAGACTCACAAAGTGGCATTGCTTCAGAGGCGATGTGCCAGGGCCTGATTTGTAACTTATGGTCTTTGAGTTGAGTGGGACCATGGCTCCGATGCAGGCAGCTGCATGGTGTCGACAAGCGGTGCCGGTTCTGAAATTAGGCTTGAAGTTGAGGTGCTGGTTTCTTCTCTTTTTAGCATGAAAGCTCACATCCAAGGGCCCAGGAACTGGATTTGGCAGCACGTGGCAGAGTCAAGCTCTCAGCAGAGGATCCCTAGTGTTGCAGGTGAAACTTTTGATAGCCCTGCGACTTCCAACAGGAGGCAAGGACAACTCAAGCCCTTGTAGAAACTTTAGAAAGCAGGATGCAGAGAGCAAAGTCCAGTCCTCTCACTCCCACGGCAGAAGGTGGCGGCAACAGGCTAACACAGCATAGAAAAAAGCAAAGTCCCCCCTGACATCACAGCAGCTCTTCTTCCTCAGTCCCGAAGTATTCAGAGTATATGGTGTCAGAGGTCCATTACTTAACCCATTTCAGCCTATGAAATAGGGAGACTTCAAAGAAAGGCCTTTGTAGTGCACAAGAACCTATCCTTCCTGGCCCTGGCTCCAGACACACTTCAAGGGGATATGCAGCTCTTTATGAGGAGACAGGCTCAGCCCTATTTAGGTGCAAGTGTCAACTCCTTCCACCACTCCAGCTCAGGAAAATCAGCCTGGCGATGAGCCCTCAGGATATGCAAGGCACACCTCAGCTCCCTATTTTCTGGGTGACTGTTAGAGTGAACTCACATAGCCCAACTGTCATCCAACCCAGACGTGTATTCAGGGAACAGGAATAAGCACAGTATGGTTAAAGCAAGGAAATGCCAACTTCCTAAAAGTGGCATTTTCAGACCTGCAATTTAACCCCTTCGCTGCTAGGCCTTTTCTTCCCCTTGTGCCAAGCCTTTGGCTATTTGGGGTAGTTTATACTCAGGCCCCTATAACCTTTTGACCACAAAAGGTATCCACGCCAATTTGCATCCTTTTCTCCCAACATCATGGGGATTTTAAAGGTACCCAGGGTTTGTTGATTCCTCTGGAGGAGACCCAGAAATTAGCCACAATATAGCTAAATTTAGTTTTTGGGGGGGAAAAAAGTGCTGCAGAAGAAAGCGTCTGGTTTTTCCCCTACAATTGGTATCAACAAAGGGTTTGTGATGCTAAAATCACCATATTCCCAGCTTTCAGGGACTGACAAACGTTTGTCATAAAACCAAATTTTATTTACACAGTTTTGGCATTTTACTGGATTTGCTATGTTTTATGCTTTCAACCTCCTTCCACTTAATGGTAGAAATGGGTATGAAAGCAACAATGGATCCTGGAAAGCTATACATTTCAGAAGAGTAGACAACATTCTAAATTCAACAAGGGGTGATTAGTTTAGATCCTTCAAGGTTTTTTTATAGAAACTAACAGCTGAAATATCAGAAATTTAAAATTAGTTGAAAAAAAGCCATTTGTGGCAATGTTTTCACCTGCAACTTCTTTTAAGTATGGCAGATATTTGAAAGCAATATAGTGTTACATCTGCTGGACCCTTTTGATTGTGAGGATATATAGGACTTATAGGTTCACCAAGAACCCGAGCAACCCAGAGCCAATAACTGTGCATTGTCTTGCAAAGATTTTTTATTGTGTACCGGGTATATAGCAATTCATTTGGCAAAATAAAAACTGTGAAAAATCGGTATGAAAGGCACCTATGTACTCCTGAAATGGGAACAAAATATAGGGTTTAGAAACAACAGCTATTTGCACATCTCCCAAATTGTGGGTACCCATACTAGCATGTGAATTATAGGACATTTTTCAGAGTGAATTCTTTTGTACACATTGCTTTACATTTGGAGGCAGAAATGCATCGAAAGTCAATAAGTAATAACAGTTGCTCTACAATTCTGTGTTCCCCTAAGTCTCCTGATAAAATGGTACCTCACTTGTGTGTGTAGGCCTAGGGAAACATAGCAAACCTACACATTTTTAAAAACTAGACACCCAGAGGAATCTAGCATGGGGTGACTTAAGTGACTCTCAGCAGGTTCCGTTACCCAGAATATTTTGCAAACCTCAAACTTTGTAAAAATAAAACACATTTTCCTCACATTTCTGGGAAGGAAAGTTCTGGAATCTGCGTGGATCCACAAAATTCCACCCAACCCACATTTCGCACAGGCTTCCAAAAAAAGTGGTACCTCACTTGTGTGGGTAGGTCTAGTGCCCACGACAGGAAACGGCCCAAAACGCAACGTGGACACACCACGGGCCTCATTTATGAGAAATGACACATCGCTTGCGACATACCTGATGCGTCATATTTAATGTATGACGCATCATGTCGCAAGGAGTTACAGATACGTCAGTATTTCTGACGTATCTGTAAGCGCAAAAGTGGCGCATTGCTGGAGTGTGTCACAAAAGTGACGCAACTCCAGCAATGTGTCCTTTCACATGGGGCAAGCCCCATGTGAAAGGGCCTGAGTTAGTCTTACGCCAGCTGTGAGGCAGGCACAAGATTTTGGCGCAACGGCGTCCTAGAAGTGACGCAGTGAAATCTCATAGATTTCACTGAGTCATTTCTACAAGGCTTTTTGCGGGGGAACGCCCCCCCCCTGCATACATTATACCTGACACAGGAATAATATAGCGCAGGGGTTTACAAAGTGACACATCTGCTTAGATGCGTCACTTTGTAAATAGTGCGCAACAGGATGCGTGTTTTACGCCGCCGATGCATCACAAAAAGTGAAGCATCGGAAGCGCAAAACTGATGCAAGGCCTCATAAATGAGGCCACACATTTTTACAGTGAAAAAAACCTGACCCTTTTTTTTAAAGTACCTAGCTGTGGATTTTGATCCCTAGCTCTGCCGGCACCTAGTCAAACCTATACATTTTTTACAACTAGATACGCAGACAAATCCAGGATGGGGTGACTTTTGTGGCTCTCACCAGGTTCTGTTACCCAGTATCCATTGCAAACCTCAAACTTTTTAATTTTTAGAACACATTTTTCTCACATTTCTGTGATGGAAAATTCTGGAATCTGTGTGGATCCACAAAATTCTACCAACGCTGCATTTCCCAAAGTCTTCTGATAAAAGTGGTACCTCAATTGTGTGTGTAAGCCTAGTGCTCGTGACAGGAAACGGCCCAAAACGCAACGTGGACACACCACATTTTTACAGTATACACTGACCCTTTTCTTTTCAAAGCGCCTAGCTGTAGATTTTTGAAACCTAGCTTTGCTGGCACCTAGGGAAACCTATACATTTTTTTAAACTAGACACCCAGGAGAATTTAGGATGGGGTGACTTGTATGGCTCTCGCCAGGTTCTGTTACCCAGAGTCCATTGCAAACTTTAAACTTTGTAAAAAAAACAACACTTTTTCCACAAATGTCTGTGATGGAAAGTTCTGTAATCTGTGTGGATCCACAAAATCCCACCCACCCCGCATTCTCCAAAGAATTCTGATAAAAACGGTACCTCACTTGTGTGGATAGACCTAGTGGCCAGAACAGGAAATGGTGCAAAACGCAACGTGGACACACCACATTTTTACAGTGAAAACTAACCCTTTTTTGTAAAGTGTTTAGCTGTAGGTTTTTAACCCTAGATCTGCAGGCACCTAGGGAAACCTAGCAAGCCTATACATTTTTGAAAACTATATACCCAGGGGAATCTAGGATGGGGTGTCTTGTGTGGCTGTCACCAGGTTCTGTTACCCAGAATCCCTTGTAAACCTTAAACTTTGTAAAAAAAACACATTTTCCTCATATTTCTGTGATGGAAAGTTCTGGAATATGCGTGGATCTAAAAACTTACACACACCCAGCATTCCCAAAAGACTTCCAATAAAAATGATACCTCACTTGTGTGGGTAGGCCTAGTGCCCGCAACAGGAAATGGCCCAAAATGAATTGTGTGTCTTTTGCTTTCTCTCCCTAAGTGCGCCGGGTATGCCTAGACGTAGGTTCTAGGCTCACTGTGCCACTGGCTTCAAGCTATCCTGGCTGAAGAGGGGTGATTCCTCAAAACCGGTCTTAGGATGCTTGTTTCCGGTCCAGGTAGGACTTGGCTTGGCAGTTCGGGCAGGACTGTTCCCATGAGGCACAGGGTCAAGACTGATTTGCATATGGCCATGTCTAAACTGGGTAGCATGGTGAGCAAAATAATAATGGATTTAACCAGATCTCTTGACTAGGGGAGAATGTTTTGATTTGTTATGCATTCCGTCCATCAATTGTGTGTCTTTTACCTTCTCGCCCTAAGTGCGCCAGGTGTGCCTAGACGTAGGTCCCGGGCTCACTGTGCCACTGGATTCAAGCTATCATGGCTGAAGAGGGGAGAAACCCTAAAACCGGTCCTAAGATGCTTGTTTCGGGTCCAGGTAGGACCTGGTTTGGCAGTTTGGGCTGGACTGTTCCCATGAGGCACAGGGTCAAGACTGATTTGCACATGGCCAGGTCTAAACTGGGGTGGCATGGTGAGCAAAAGAATGATGAATGTATCCCAGATCGCTTGACTGGGGGAGAATATTTTGATTTGTTCTGCATTTCGTTCATCAATTGTGTGTCTTTTGCAAAATGCAACGTGGACACACCACATTTTTGCAGGGAAATAGACCCTTTTTTTAAAAGTGTCTAGCTGTAGATTTTGAACCCTAGCTCTGCTGGCACATAGGGAAACCTACCAAACATATATTTTCTGAAAACTAGACACCCAGGGGAATCCAGTATGGGGTGACTTGTGTGGCTCTCACTAGGTTATGTTACCCAGAATCCCTAACAAACCTCAAACTTTGTAAGACAAAAACACATTTTCCTCAAATGTCTGTGATGGAAAGTTCCGTAATCTGCATGGATACACAGAATTCAACCCACCCCGCATTCTCCAAAGACTTCTGATAAAAACAGTACCTCACTTGTGTGGTTAGACCTAGTGGCCACAACACGAAATGGTGCAAAACGCAATGTGGACCCACAAAATTTTTACAGTTAAAACTGACACTTTTTTTGTAAAGTGCCTAGCTGTAGATTTTGAACCCTAGATCTGCCAGCATATAGGGAAACCTAGCAACCCTATACATTTCTGAAAACTATATACCCAGGGGAATCCAAGATGGGGTGTCTTATGTGGCTGTCATCAGGTTCTGTTACCCAGAATCCCTTGTAAACCTTAAACTTTGTAAAAATAAAAACACATTTTCCTCCTATTTCTGTGATGGAAAGTTCTGGAATCTGCGTGGGTCTAAAAACTTCCACACACCCAGCATTCCCAAAAGACTTCCAATAAAAATGATACCTCACTTGTGTGAGTAGGCCTAGTGCCCGCAACAGGAAATGGCCCAAAGTGCGTTGTGTGTCTTTTGCTTTCTCGCCCTAAGTTCGCCGGGTATGCCTAAACGTAGGTCCCTGGCTCACTGTGCCACTGGATTCAAGCTATCCTGGCTGAAGAGGGGTGAAACCCCGAAACCGGTCCTAGGATGCTTGTTTCCGGTTCAGATAGGACCTGGGTTGGCAGTTCGGGCTGGACTGTTCCCATGAGGCACAGGGTCAAGACTGATTTGCATATGGCCAGGTCTAAACTGGGGTAGCATGGTGAGCAAAATAATGAGGGATTTAACCCAAATCTCTTGACTGGGGAGAATGTTTTGATTTGATCTGCATTCCATCTATCAATTGTTTGTCTTTTGCAAAATGCAACGTGCACACACCACATTTTTACAGTGAAAATAGACCCTTTCTTTTAAAGTGCCTAGCTGTAGATTTTGAACCCTAGCTCTGCTGGCACATAGGGAAACCTACCAAACATATATTTTCTGAAAACTAGACACCCATGGGAATGCATTATGGGGTGACTTGTGTGGCTCTCACTAGGTTCTGTTACCCAGAATCCCTTGCAAACCTCAAACTTTGTAAGACAAAAAGACATTTTTCTCAAATTTCTGTGATGGAAAGTTTCGTAATCTGGGTGGATCCACAGAAATCAACCCACCGCAGACTTCTGATAAAAACAGTACCTCACTTGTGTGGTTAGACCTAGTGGCCACAACACGAAACGGTGCAAAACGCAATGTGGACCCACAAAATATTTACAGTTAAAACTGACACTTTTTTGTAAAGTGCCTAGCTGTAGATTTTCAACCATAGATCTGCCAGCATATAGGGAAAACTAGCAACCCTATACATTTTTGAAAACTATATACCCAGGGGAATCCAGTATGGGGTGTCTTATGTGGCTGTCATCAGGTTCTGTTACCCAGAATCCCTTGTAAACCTTAAACTTTGTTTAAAAAAAACATATTTTCTTCACATTTCTGTGATGGAAAATTCTAGAATCTGCGTGGAGCCACAAAATTCCACCGACGCTGCATTTCCCAAAGTCTTCTGATAAAAATGATACCTCAATTGTGTGGGTAGGCCTAGGGCCCCCAACAGGAAACGGCCCAAAACACAACGTGGACACAAAAGATTTTACAGTGAAAACTGACCCTTTCTTGGCGAAGCGCCTAGTTGTAGATTTTGAACCCTAGCTCCGCTGGCACATAAGGACACCTATCAAACTTATATTTTCTGAACACTAGACACCCAGGGAAATCCAGGAAGCGGTGACTTGTGTGGCTCTCACCAGGTTATGTTACCCAGAATCTCTTGTAAACCTCAAACTTTGTAAAACAAAACACATTTTCCTCATATATCTGTGATGTAAAGTCCTGGAATTTTTGTAGATTCTACAACTTCCACACACTCCGCATTCCCCAAAGACTTCTGATAACAATTATATCTCACTTGTGTGGGTAGGCCTAGTGGCCCCAACAGGAAATGACCTAAAACGCAACGTGGACACAAAACATTTTTACAGTGAAAACAAACCCTTTTTTTTAAAGTGCCTAGCTGTAAATTTTGAACCCTAGCTCTGCTGCACCTAGAGAAACCTAGCACCCTTATACATTTCTGAAAACTACACACCCAGGGGAATCCATGATGGGGTGACTTGTGTGGCTCTCACCAGGTTCTGTTACCCAGAAAACCTTGCAAACCTCAAACTTTGTAAAAACAAAAAAAAAACAATTTCCTCACATTTCTGTGATGAAAAGTTCTTAAATCTGCCTGAATCCACACAATTCCACCCACCCCGCATTCCCCAAAGTCTTTAAAAAAACGACACCTCACTTGGGTGGGTAGGCCTAGGGCCCACGAGAGGAAACGGCCCAAAACGCAATGAGGACACAACAAATTTTACAGTGAAAACGGACCCTTTCTTGGCAAAGTGCCTAGTTGTAGATTTTGAACCCTAGCTCTGCCGGCACCTAGGGAAACCTAGCAAACCTACATATTTTGGAAACCTAGACACGCAGGGGAATGCAGGATGGGATGACTTGTGTGGCTCTCACCAGGTTCTGTTACCCAGAATCCCCTGAAAAGCTCAAACTTTGTCCAAAAGAAACCACATTTCCATCACATTTCTGTGATGAAAAGTTCTGGACTCTGCGTGGCTCCACAAAATTCCACCCACCCGGCATTCCCCAAAGTCTTTCGATAAAAATGGCACCTCACTTGTGTGGGCAGGCCTAGTGCCGGCGACAGGAAACGGACCAAAACACAACGAGGACACACCACATTTTTACAGTGAAAACTGACCCTTTATTTGCAAAGTGCCTAGCTGTAGATTTTGAGCCCTAACTCTGACGGCACCTAGGTAACCGAGCAAACCTAAACTTTTTTGAAAACTAGACAGCCAATGGAATCCTGGATGGGTTGACTTGTGTGGCTCTCAGCAGGATCTGTTACCCAGAATCCCTCGAAAAGCTCAAAACACATTTCCCCACATTTCTGTGATGGAAAGTTCTGGAATCTGTATTGGTCCACAAACTTCCACTCACCCCACATTCTCCAAAGTTTCCCAATAAAAATGGTACCTCACTCATGTGGGTGAGTCAGGAACCTGCGACAGGCAAGAGCCCAAAACATATTGGGGAGGCATCAAAATGACTTATCACAAAACGACCTGGTTTTGCAAGGGGGGGCACCTGTTTTTTTTCCTCTGGCTCATTGGCCATCTAGGGAAAACCTTCCAAACCCACACATTTCTGAAAACTAGACACCGTGGGGAGTCCAGTGAGTTATGGCTTGTGTGGATCCCCCAATGTTTCCCTACCCAGAGTCCCCTGCAAACATGCTGCTGCCCCACCTGCCCCCCCGGGGGGGGGGGGCAGATAGACTGATTTTACACAAATAATTTTGTGGGAGCAAAGGCCCTTGCCCGAGGGGCCGCTCCCCCTTCCCTGTTGGCTAGTGGGGCAATCCCCAAGCAGGGATCCACTGTGGAAGGGTACAATTGTAAAGGGGAGAATCTCCCCTCTCCAACGATACCTCTTCCAAGTGTTTTGGGTGCTCGGGGCTGAGATAACTAAGGGGCATATTATCAAGCCTGTGCGCTAACATTATCGCCACTTTATCGGCCGAAAACGGGCGATAAAGCGGCGATAATGGGCTTGATAATATGCTCTATGGAATTCCAATCGAAGCACATGTTAGATGTGAAGACATCTAACATGGGCTTCGATTGGAATTCCACAGAGCATATTATCAAGCCCATTATCGCCGCTTTATCGGCCGAAAACGGCCGATAAAGCGGCGATAATTTTAGCGCACAGGCTTGATAATATGCCCCTAAGTTTCAGTTTAGTTTTCAATGCAATGACTTTAGCACACCAGTGAAAATTTTAAAATGGTCTCAGGATGTTGGGGAAGTTCTTCCCCACTTCCAGAGGCTAACAAAAAAAAGGAAGTCCCCCTGCTGTGTACAGCAGAGAGAATAGAGGTCATATTTTCAACAAAGAACGATATTTATCGCTAAGTAGGCTTAGCTGCAATTTTTTTATCGCTGCGCATCACCGGATTTTATCTCTGAGATAACGTGCTATTAGCAACGTTTATCTCAAAAGCAATAAAATTCCCGGCGATAGCGGCAAAATCCGTGAATATCGCTGAGAATACAGCGATATTCATGCATTATTGCTAACAGGGTCTTAGCCATTATATCCACCTCCCATTGGATTTACTGGTCTGAGCAGGCGTTAGTTTTTAGAGATGTTCGCGCTTAGCGCGAGAATTTCCATCGCTACGCCTGTGTTGGTAATAGACGATAGCGATGTTAGCGACTGCTTTCAGTCGCTAACTGGTTGGGTACGCCCACTTTGCATGTCATTAGCGATAAATATCGCTGACATGCAAAGCAGGCCCCAAACCACTCGCGATCATCTACAAGCTGTCGCTAACTGCTGTTAGCGACAGCTTGCTAATAGGGTGATAGAATTATTGCCGCTTAGTGGCCGAAAACGGCCGCTAAAGCGGACATAATTTCCTATCGCCCCTCCTTGATAATATGCCCCTTAGTGGCCCTGTACGCATGACGGAAGTGTTCCGTCATGAGCACCGAAAGGGTTAAAAAACTATTTCACTAAAAGCTGTGTTTTTAAATTTTGAGTCCAGATACACCAACCTCCAATTTGTGTATCTGCTCCCAATTGGAAGATACACTTATAAAATATTACTTGGCAGCTCCAATGGTAACTTATGGGAGAGATAGGCCTTGTTGTAATGAAAAAGTAGCAGTTTTTCACTACCGGGACATGTAAAACTCGAAGTACATGTCCCACATTTTAAATACATTGCACCCTGCTCATGGGCCTACCTAGGGCCTACCTTTAGGGATTCCTTACATTTAATAAAACGGAAAGTTTGGGCTGGCAGGTAGGTGAACTTGCCATGTCAACCTGGCAGTTGCAAATGGCACCCACAGGCTCTACAGTGGCAGGCTGAGACCTATTTGAAAGGTACTGTGCTGCAGTCCCACTAGTAGTATTTGATTTACAGGCCCTGGGCACACTCAGTGCACTGAACAATGGACTTATTAGTAAATCAAATATACCAGTCGTGGACAAACCAAATGCCATAGCAATGCAGACACAGAGCACATTTACTTTAGCACTGGTCAGCAGTTGTAAAGTGCCCAGAGTCCTAAAACCAGCAAAAATGAAGTTCAGCACACAGTCAAAAACAGGAGGTCAGAGGCAAAATGACGGGAAACCAGGGCAAAAGATGCCAGGTCTTGTTTTTTTGATTTGGGGGGCATGGCTTGGCAAGCCGACATGGTGGACATGGGCTGAGAGCGCTCCATCCAGCCCAACTATATATCCTTCAATATGCTGCCACTCCGATGCCATCCTGTGACCTAAAGCTACCCTGCTGCGGAGTGATATCGGCGTCCCCTACCTGTGAAGATTTTGGATCCGTGGAAGCAGCTGGGGACGGCTGTGCGCAGGTGGAGAGTCGGCGAGGCCAGTGGAAGACGCGCCCTTGAGTAAAGCCGACGGGGCCTCACCTGGATCCCCTGCCAACTGGAGGTGGCGCCGCTACAGCAGCGGAGTTACTGTGCTGCAGGGCCGAGGCGACTTCGACGCTGGTGAGTGCCCCCGGGCTGGGAGACCCTCTGGGGATGGGCAGAGCATCTCAGTTTCGGATCCCATTGGGGACTGCGGTGCAGCTCGGCGGCCGTGTCTGGCCACAGTGGAAGCAGTAAGGACCTGGCTGCCTCCACTATTATGCCGGATGCTGGTGTTCGGGTAGTGTGGTGAATGCAGGGGTACATCCTTCCCCCCGACACCCTCCTCGGTTCAGTGGCTGGCAGGGGCACCTATGCACATCGGCGCCCTCCGGGAGTGGGGGCCAGCTGACAGCCGGTGCTAAATCCACTGGCAGGGCACCCCGGAGCCTCTCCCCTCCTCCCTCCCTTGCATGTTCTTCCGGAGGAATTGGCGGTCGCATCGGACCGTGAGGGGTTGAGTAGTGGTAGCAGTAGCGGTCTGCAGGCGAGGAGAGACGCAGTACACCAGCAGATTTGCTGGGCAAAAAGGGATCGCCGAGCCGCTATTCCTCCTTTCCCCCCCTCCACTCTTCCTTGGGGGTGTGAGTCGGCGGGGTGGTCGGGCCCGGCGGGGGATCTTGCTGGAGACAGGTGTAGTCAGAGTGTCTGTGGTATCTACTGGTCGCCTCGCCCTTAGTGAAGATTGGGGTGCTGGGCAGTGCCCGGCTAGCTGCAAGCCCAAGGGAGTTCTCGCATCGGCGGCAGGACCCAGCTGTGCGGGCATTATTGGCGGAGACCAGCACCCGACACTGAGGTGCGGCTCACCCACCAGGATAGACGCTGCAGCTGCTCTTGTTCTCCTTCCTTTCCCCCCTCTCTGCAAGGTGCTCACAGCAATTGTCGGCGGTCTTGTCGGGCCGTGGGGTGAGCCTTTTGGGGTGCTGGTCGGTGTGTGTGCACTCGGGGGGCAGTTGGATGTGACCCTCGCTGCGGCCTGCTACCCAGAGTGAAACAGACCCGGGAGTTGCCCACTTTTCTCCCGCTCCAGGAGAGAGTACATCAGCGGCATCTCGGTCCCTGCGCTGCGGGCTTCCCTCAGGACCCCTGGCTGTTGCCTTGGACCATAGTGTTTCGCGGCATACTCCCTGACTTCTGGTGCCCCGTGGAGGTCCATTGGTGGCAGGGCAGTGATAGTGGCCAGTGTCGGATGGGGGTTCCTGCGTAGAGGTCACTGGGTGCCCACCTTCCTTCCCATCCCTCCGTCTGCTGGTACCTACTCTCGTTCGGCAGCTAAGTCGGGTCGCAGGAGTCCTGTGTGGGGGCCCCCTTTGCTCTCCTCTCTCCCTTCGTCCTATATTAAGACCATCAGATGACTGCCCAGACGGTGTCAACAAACCCAAAGCCAGCCATGACAAAAGACAGGGGAGATGGTGGCTCATCTAAACAGGGCCCTATCGACAAGTTTACGGGCCCTAGGGCCTCTACGGGATCCTCTGGGGGATAACAGGGAACTATGCCTGACAATGCGATGCTCATGGCCGCCATCACACAGTCCAGGGATATATTGGACACTAATATCGGGGAGGTCGGGTCCGACGTTATGCTTTTGCATCAGGATATGCGGAACGCCATATCCCGTATCACTGAGACTCGCTTCTCAGGAGTGGAGGACATTGTCACCATGCTGAAGAAACAGATGGCCGGCATGGAGACCACCCAGTGGGTCCTCGCGCTGCCGGTGGAAGACGCTGAAGGAAGGGCAAGATGCAATGACCTCCGCGTTTTTGGTATTCTGGAGGGCTCTGAGGGGGCAACATGGAGCAGTTCCTCACGCAGTGGCTGGTGAGCGGTCTTCCATCGGAATCTATGTCCCGTTGCTTTGTGGTTGAGCGAGCCCATCGAGCATTCATGCAGATACCCCCACCTGGAGCCTGCCCGAGGCCAGTCATTGTGAAGCTCTTGAACTATCATGATCGGGATGCAATCCTAAAGCGGGTGCAGATCAAGGAACCTTTACACTACGATAATGCTCGCTTCCTAATTTTTCCAGATTACACGAGGCTAGTTCAGTAACAGCGGTAATCGTTCCTGGTGGCCAAGGCCCGCTTGAGAGACCTTAAGCTCCCCTACGCACTATTATACCCTGCTCGACTGTGAGAGGTTTACCGCTCCCACACCCATTTCTTTGACTCGCCTGTAGAGGTATTTAAATGGACTGATGAAATGGTGCGGGTGCGTGATCACAAACCACCCGGACGGGAGTCTGATTCCACTTCGTCGGAGGTAGCTCAGAAGGGGGCCCTGGTTGAAGCGGAAGGGTGCCAGAAGATCACACTCCAGGCGCTGCTTTGTGTCCTGCGACGCACCAGTCCGGACTGGCTCAGCCTCGAGCCGGCAGACATTGGTTCCCTGACTGGTTCACCTGCGAGGGGCAGTAGTGGAGCAGCCTACATTAACCTGATCAGAGATGCTCAATTATGAGCCGGGTCCGCTGGTGGACCTGTGCTAGCAGAGACAGTGTCAACGATAGATGGGTTGTGAGTTGGGGATCCATTGGTCGGGGTGGGTTGTGTCCTCCCAATGGGGGACATGGATGCTCCTGGCGCAACATATGCTTCATTGTTTTTGAGGCATAGGGAGTTTTTTTTTGGGTGGGGGTTTGTTTTGATTGTTGATCGCACATTAGCTCACCGACAATAGGCCTGGACACATACACCGGGTTGGATTCCATATCCTCGCATTCGGGGACACAGTCCCACATGACAGATATCCCCGTTAGGGAGCAAATGTCCCGGGGTACACTTTGTATTATTAGCTGGAATGTGAGGGGAGTCCTTGATAAGATTAAACATGGGGCCATACTCCAACAGGCCAAACGGGCTGAAGCGGATGTCCTCATGCTACAGGAGACATACCCTCTGGGGACAAAGACCCTCTGCTTTCAATGACATGGGTATCAACAAGTGTTTCACTCGGGCTTTGTGATGGGGTCACATTGGGTGGCTATATTGATTCACCGTAGAGTCCCCTGTACCCACGTTAAGCAATGGACCGACACTCAGGGGCAGTACATATTCCTGCAGGGCAAGGTAGGGGAGGAATCCCTGGTACTGGGCAGCGTATACGCCCCTCCTCCATTACAGTGGAACCTGGTGGTGCGTCTCATGACTCTCTGGGTGGATATGCCGGATGGGGTGTCTGTGGTTGGCGGGGACTTGGATGATGTGATGGATGCAGCCAAAGATAGTTGAAGCGAAAGGGGGGATCCTGTGGGCGGCCGTACCATGAAGCTGTATTCCTAAGTGACAGGGCTCGACTGGGTGGATACATGGCGTCATTTGCACCGGGACGGCCAGGAGTTCACGTATCTCGCAGCGGTCCACAACTCTTATTCCAGAATTGATTGCCTCTTTGTCCAGCGAGTGGCGGTGAGCAGGGTGGAGACGGCGGAGATTCTTCTGAGGGGCCTGTCAGACTCCCCAGTGGCCCTCACCATACAGATGGGGCAGAAGAGGCAGCCATTTCGGTGGCACCTGTAGGTGTGGCACCTGCAAAATGATGACTATAGAGAAAACATGTGCAACCCCATAGACAGGTATTTGAGAGTAAATGTGGGGTCAATCTCCGGGGCCAATTTAGTGTGGGAGACGATGAAGCTTACCTTGAGATGAACGAACATATCCCGGTGTGCATCGGCTCACAGAACATGTAGGGAGGCACTAGTACAGGCGGAGGTGGGCATTTGCTTTTGGTCCAACAAAATTATGATATGCTACTGCTGGACAAGGCCCGGCAAGCATGGCTGGCGACGCGCCGCAGAGTATACCAGTGGGGGGATAAATCTAGCTTGATGCTCCACAGACTCTGCCAGGGGGTGTACCATTCCCAGACCCTTCCATGCATATTGGCTTGGCAGGCGAGCCACTCACGGATCCATGGGCCCTGGAGGAGAGCTTCGCTACATACTATGCAGACCTATACGCCCCCAAAGAATGTTTGCCAGCCGACACGATCGATCATTTCCTGGCTGACCTCCCACCCAGGGCTCTATTGGATCGGTGAGAGAGGAGCTTGAGCTCCAGCTGACAGATGAGGAGTTGGGAGTCGCACTAGGGGAACTTAATTCCGGGAAGGCCCTGGGGCCCAATGGGTTTCCTAGTGAATTTTTCAAGCGGTACTTTTTGCAGCTGGGACCTCATTATCGCACAGTGGTTTAGGAGCCGGGAGACCGAGGCGTGAGACCGAGGCTCTCTCCACCCAGACTGGAGGCATGCGGAGGTGGTTGTCTTTCACAAACCGGGTAGGCCACCAGATCAGCACGTATCATATAGACCCATATCCCTTTTGAACGTGGAGGCCAAAATCTTGGCTAGGGCCCTGGCGAATCGCCTACTGCCCCATATTACTGCTCTGATCCACCCCGACCAGGCTGGCTTTATGCCTCAGAGGGCGACTAGGTACAACATTAGGCAGGCGCATATAGCAGTGGTGGCCATCCAGCGACTGGGTGCACCGGCGGCACTATTGTTAGCAGACATGGATAGGGTGTTTGACTCCCTTAGCTGGGTGTACCTCTTTGCCTTACTGCACATGCTGCATTTCGGACCGAGGTTTATATCCTATTTGACTCTTCTGTATACAGACCTCACAGCGTGGGTGCGGGTAGCTGGCACAGCCTCCTCTGTGTTCTCTATTGGTCGGGGAATGAGACAAGGCTGCCCCCTGTCCCCATATTTAATTGCCCTCGCAACGGAGCCCCTGGCCTCGTGGGTACGAAATGAACACGTAGGTACAGGAATTTGAATGGGCACAGGGATTGTAAAATAGGTTTAGATTATACGCGGATGACGTCCTATTCTTCGTTACGAACGTGGATAGAATGGGGCCATGGCTCCTGCCCATTATGCAAATCTTTGGGGAGACGTCTGGATTATATATAATTCCCCGTAAATCTATGTTGCTGATGCTCGGAGACTGGGAGGGATTGGGCGCCTGGGCATCGTCAATTCAGTTGGAGACGGGAGGACTGAAATATTTGGATGTTTTTATAATGAATGGGCCCGCAGTTTCCTTGGAGCGCAATCTGGTTCCAGTGTGGGAGCGAGTGCGTGAAGATAATAAGACCTGGTCCTGTATGCCCCTGACCATCTATGGCAGATCGGCTATATTTAAGATGGTTGCGATTCCCCGTCTTCTCTATCAGTTGCAGAACCACCCCTATCTGATCTCCCCCAATGGGTCCGGCAAGTCAATATGGCTCTTGGGCAGTTATTGTGGAAAGGGGGCAAGGTGCGAATGGCCCTGCGGACGTGCTTCTTATCTACCTATTGTGGGGGACTAGCATCGAATGGTGGTATGGCAATAGGGAGGATCCGGCCTACGGGGTCTAGCTGCGGCTTATGGGAGATCACTCGCTGCATAGGGTATTATACTCGGGACCGCTGCAGGGTTCGTTGCCCTCGGCAACAAAGGTTGTGTTCCAGGTCTGGAGGCAGGCATTCTGTAAGATGGGGTGATGGAACACGCTGACGCGGGAGATTCCCCTCTTGGATAACGGCGCAACTAGCTGCCTTGCAGGGATTCCGGGGCTGGGATCATATAGGGTTATCGGTCTTGGGGGATGTTATGAGGGGTCCAGTCTTGAAATCCTTCCAGGACCTTCAAACAGAATTTTATATGCCAAGGTCCCAATTCTTCAAGTTTCTTCAATTCCAGCACGCTCTGTTCCCCAGTCTGGAGGGCTTGGAGACCGTAGCTGAGGTCAGCCCCCTGGAGGCTAAAGTCTTTATGGGAGAACTCCAGGATCGTAAGATCTCCAGGATATACCAAACCCTAGTTATCCATTGCTCCTCCACACTACAGAAACTCCAGGAGGATTGGGAGGGAGATATAGGTCCCTTGGGAGAAGAGGACTGGGCGGAGGCCCTGGCTGCCCCGCATGGGGCGACCATAGCGGTGCGTCTGCGCCTAGTCCAGTTTAAATACCTGCATAGGGCCTACCACACACGAGAGTGCTTATGGAAGGCAGGGTTGATTGCCTCTCATGTATGCCTTAGATGTAACTGGGAGGAGGGTAAGCTGGTGCACACGGTTTGGCAATGTCGCTCCCTGGATCGTTTTTGGAGAGGGGTACACACTTGTTTATCCAAGGTTCTGGGTTGGGACCTTCCTCGCTCGCCGAAACCTGCCCTATTATACGTCATGGAGGGGATAGGCGGCAACGTCTACAAACGCCATTTACTGCTGTTGCGTCTTACTTTAGCAAAACGGGACATAGCGAGGGCGTGGAAAGCACCAAGGCCCCCTGCAGTAGCCGCATGGAAAAATGGTATGGACTTTTGCATGGGCCTGGAGAAAACCATCTTCATTGCCAGGGGTTGTCCCCAAAAACATTTAAAAATATGGAAAAGGTGGGAAGACTATCGGGGATTGCTCCTAGAGCTGGTTCCACTGGCACGGGATCCTCATCTATAGAGAGTAGAGTTCTTCGAGGGGGATCTGGGGAGCGGGGTGAGATTTGGAACTCCGAGGGATAGCTCTACAGTAATATTCAGATGGTTCTGTCTAGTGTGGGTGTATAGTGCGATCAGGGGAGAGGGGATTGGGGGGAGTTAGATTTCATTGTATTACTTTTAATTTTTTCTCTTGGGTATCATTTTGAAAAATGTCAAAGTCAGTATTACATGCTCTGATTGTGCAGACACCTCTGGGTTACAGGGCCCTGCTTTATATGTGCCATATGACAAATAAATTTGTTTATAAAAAAAAAAGATGCCAGGTCTTAAAAAGCGCATGGTGCTGCTTTACATTACTGGGCACCATACAGGGAAGTTCCATGGGTGGTGCATGGGCATTTCAATGCAACCACACAAGTTTTTTTATGAAAAGACCTATATGCTAAAACAAAGTAGGCAGGGGTTTGCATAAAAAATAACTCATTTCAAATTGGTGCTATTACGGAGAAATGCTTTTAAATCTCCTTTCTTTTCTGACTTTGCATGCGTGCTGCACTTTTATACACACATACAAAGTGGGAAAAGTTTTAAAGTTATCTACACATTGTGGGGCATATTTATGAAATGGGTTGCAGGAAGCCTTCACCACACCACAAGGTGCAAGCATGACACAAGACCAAGATGTGATTTATGAAGCCATTCAAGACCACCTTGCTCAGCCTTTAGTGGCTTCATAAATCTGGAGTAACACAACACATCTTAAAATGACTGTGTTGCGTTACTCTGCCCGGTGTGGCATGGGTGTTCCCACTCAACCCCCCTGGTTTTTGTCCCATTCGCAGATATACCAAAAGTGGTAGACCGGGGAAAGCACCAAAAAGGCACGCCTTCTCAAGGGAGGCGTAGTGAGACATATCTTTATTTCTCCTTGTTTCTTTTTCTTTCTATGTGTAATTCATTCTTCAGCACACATAGACAGAGGAATATGCCTCTGAGAATTGTTGGTGTGAGGAAGGTGCCCCTTCCTGCACAAAAACAATCCTGCATGGAACAGGGCAACCTTGCATCATGGTCCAAAGATACCTGCGTTGGTGCTTGGCAGCCAAAACGGTGCCAGCACAGGGATAAAGGCAAGAATGTGCTGTATTCTTTTAAATATGGTGCATTCCTGCCCTTTTTCCTGTCACGCAGCGCAGCCAAGTGACTTGCTGCGCTGCATGACTTTCTAATAAATATGCCCCTGGACACAACACACTGAGAGTGACTACAACGTGTGCCTGTGTACCGATACACGAAGGGGTCGACACTGACCGGAATATACATGCGTGGGCAAAGATCAGCGCATGACTTTTGCAGATTGAGGTCTTTCCGTGTATCGTGGAGACTGCCGAATAATTTGTAGAAAGACAAAGATTTGAAAGAACTTGGATGGCTAAAAGAAAGTGACAAGTCCATAGGTGCGATACTACAGAAAGGGTATTAAAATCTATGGTGGGTATAAGGAAGACGGAACACTCGGTGGCAAATTTACATTGAGTGAAGAGCCCTGAAGAAGTCTTTCAAAAAGACGAAACGCCTTGGCTACTGCGGAAATGAGAAAATAAAGATTGAAGAAACACATATTAGTGTGATTCATCCTTGAATGAACCGATTCTTTAGTTCTGTGTGTGCGGGCCACAAATGTTCATATAAGTGTTTGTTGTGGAAGGATCTTCCACGACTAAGAGAATCAAAAGGATCTGACTCTCTGGTGGTCAACGCACCGCTTGTTAATACAATTCCCCAATTTTAAATAAGTGTGGTATTGTTTCCTAGATCCTTGGGCCTCATTTATGAGGCCGTGCGTCACTTTTACGCCGCCGGTGCGTCACTGACGCACCAGCAGCGTAAAAAATTTGCCTTGTTGCACAATATTTACAAAGTGACGCATCTAGGTAGATGCGTCATTTTGTAAACCACTGCGCTACATTATACCTGCGCCAGGTATAATGTATGCAGGGGGGCGTTCTGACGCAAGAAAGGGTCATAGAAGTGACGCAGTGAAATCTATGAGATTTCACTGCAACACTTCTAGGACTCAAATGCGTCAAAATCTTACGCCTGCCTCACAGCAGGTGTAAGACTGATGCAGGCCCTTTCACATGGGGCTTGCCCCATTTGAAAGGACACATTGCTGGATTTGCGTCACTTTTGTGACACACTCCAGCAATGCATCACTTTTGCGCCTACAGATACGTCCGAAATACGGACGTATCTGTAACTCCTTGCGACATGATGCGTCATACTGTAAATATGATGCATCAGTGGTATCGCAAAGGAGGGCGCAATGAAAAGTGACGCATCGCTGTTTTCACGCAGCGATGCGTCACTTTTCATAAATGAGGTCCCTTGTTTGTGAATCCATCATGGTCCAAAGATACCTGCGTTGGTGCTAGGCAGCCAAAACGGTGCCAGCGCAGGGATAAAGGCAAGAATGTGTCGTATTCCTTTAAATATGGTGCATTCCTGCCCTTTTTCCTGTCACGCAGCGCAGCCAAGTGACTTACTGCGCTGCATGACTTTCTAATAAATATGTCGCTGTATTTTGTACTCAAAGGAAGGCGGAAAACGCTAGCACAATGGTGCAAGGGGGCCTGCGTTGGCGCTAGGCACCAATATGTGTGTACATGCAGGCGGAAAGGACAAT